>NW_014578018.1:95558-109743 GCF_000485595.1 Priapulus caudatus | reverse complement strand
CGGTCTCGATGTACGTGGACGTTTTAGTGGATACACGGCCTACAGAAACTGTAGTATGCACTTCGTAGGTGGTTGTTTCCTGGGTGGGCACTACTGGCTGGATTCCTTGATCAGAGAAATCGTTGCCGGTGGGTGCGGCAGGTAATATTTCGCGGAAACGTTCCAGTGGAATGAGATCTGTAGTGCTGAAATCACTGTCGGTAGCGCCGAGGGGGGGGGTTCGTCGCTGTCAGGCTCTGGTTGCGAGTCCTCGAGTGTGTGGATGTACGTGCTGCATCTGGATGCGCGAGCGTAGGGTACGGGGTAGGTATGTTCTTCTATAGCCAGGTCTGTACCATTTCGAGCGAAATATTACCTGCCGCACCCACCGGCAACGATTTCTCTGATCAAGGAATCCAGCCAGTGGTGCCCACCCAGGAAACAACCACCTACGAAGTGCATACTACAGGTTCTGTAGGCCGTGTATCCACTAAAACGTCCACGTACATCGAGACCGGTCACACTGCTCACACACTGCTCGACGACCCAGAGCACGCAAACGTCATGCTCAGGGAGCGCACCACTACGGCGCCTCGGTGCACGCCCGAATCGTCGTACCACGTGCCGGTAGTAGCTATCACCGCAAGGCATACCGTCGCATCCTCCGAATGACGCCCCCGCCCGCGGCGCCAACACCCGCCAACTCGTGCCTCCAACCACTACGCCCGCGCCACCTTCGCATGCAGATATATGCGCGATCGCAGGCTGTCCCCACGCCGAAGAAGCTCGCATGACGCACGCCATTTAGCCTGTTTCCGCGCCTCTCCGACGCTCGCCCATTAACAGTGCATGGCACGCACTATGGCACACACTCTATGGCTCACGGGGCTACACGTGGCAATGGGGCACAGCTAAAGCCCAGCCATAATGCCCACTATATGCCGCATCCAACTTGTGTCCTAATATTGTCAGTACGAGCATACCATAGTCATAGAACGCGTCGCACATTCGTAGTCCCGGAGACTTTAGTACGGCTTGGTTTCTCCGTGTTCCGCGTGCGCGATATATAGCTCGCACATAATGACGCACGCGTACGGTCTTATCGCGCTTGTAACCTACATGACTACCTCGTAGCAAGCATATTTACCTAGAACGATGGCGTCCGCCAACGCAGCACCGCGTGTAACTGCGGATCCCCAGCCTTTTCCCTTACGAGCCACTATGTGTTACCCGTGAAGCGCCACCCTCAAAAATGTTAAGGGGCCGTTTGGAGATGGCCTCTAGCCGTCGATCGCGAAATGTCGGTTGGATTCCGCCCCGTTTTCACGGAGTTCGTTTTCAGATCCCTGTCTAACATATATGTCTAAGTGGACAATAAGGGGCGGCGTATTCGCTGTTGGGGCGCGGCCTTGCCGCGCGCAACTACCGGGGCCCCATGTCCGTCCAGAGAGACCGGGTACAAGATGGCGTTGCGCAAAAGATGCATTGTTCCCCGACCGCCGAGAGCGGTTAAGCCGCGCACTTCCGCGGGACTGGGCGCACGCGACCGCGGGGTGTTGTATGTAGCATCTCGCGCTGCCCGCTATACGAATTCGTGCGCCGAAGGAGTGCTGGCGCGCGAATCCGTATAGCGGGCAGCGTAACATCGCACAGTTTTCGTCAGACATACACCGGCTTGACTACGGCGGCCTTGGGGGAAGGGCATTTTCTGCTGCTGCTGCTTTGCTGCTCCAGGGCCGCGCTGCAGCAGGGACCAGTATTTGGTCCAGATGCAGCACGTACATCCACACACTCGAGGGACTCGCAACCAGAGCCTGACAGCGACGAACCCCCCCCTCGGCGTCCGACAGTGATTTCAGCACTACAGATCTCATTCCACTGGAAACGTTTCGCCCGTGGAAGAGGATGAGGAGGAACAACAGGAAGTGCACCAAAAAGGAAAAAAGAAGAGTATGAGAAGAAATGTGAAGACGATGAGAAGGTGAAATTGGAATAGGAGGGGGAGGAAAAGGAGCAGGGGGACAGGGAGGAGGTGGAGGAGGAGGAGGTGAAGGATTAGGAGTAGGGAAAGAACAAAAAGGATGAGAAGCAAAGGATGAGGATGAGGAGGAGGAGGAGGAGGAGAAAGGAAGCCAATCTACGTTCTTAGCGAGCTTGTTTTCGGCCTTCGTCAGCTTGTCCCAGGTCGGCCAGCGTCTGACTGAACGCGAACGCCGTACCCGCGGACTCGAGCTCCTTCTGCTGTCTGAGGCTCTCCAGCTCACCGCGCAGCCGCGAGTTCTTATCAGCAAGCTCCCTGCTTGCCTGCGGGGTGACAACGAGGACGACGATACGTCGTGAGGCACGGCGAAATCACCGGCTTTTCCTATCTGACTGTCTCCCTCAAAAAAAGATTAACAAAAAAAACGAAAAAAAAAACGTAGAAAAAAAAACTACAAAAAAATACACCACAAAAAAGACAATGCGACGAGAAGAACGAGAACAAGTGTAGGATAGCGCAGGCTCCCGCAGATATTAATTATACCGCCTTACACATAAGCAATCACCATAAACAACACACCACATCGCTCCAAGTGATACATAATAATAGAACGCCGCAGGTAATTACTATACACAACGCCCCTTAGCATCCTAGTACACTAATGACTCGAGGGCCGATCTGTGATGGTTAGTCCAAAGGTAGGGACTCGGGCCTTTTCCTTTCAGCCGCATTGTCGAACTTTTTCGAGCTCGTGATTTTCCGTTGTTTTGCCATACCTGTTCCTTTCATAAGCCTGAGTTCCACCCCCTTCCCTTAGTCGAGTTACGTCGCGATCTACATTGTAAGGTACGATGGTTATTTGTATTCGGTTATGCGACACGCGGCGCGAGTGTTACGACTTGGAGACATCTGTTTAGTATTGTAGGGTTGTGTTTGATTAGGCTGAAATAGACGCACGAAGAGTAGTTTACATAATAGCAGTGTACGTGTTCTCTCTTGACGTGACCTGTTTCCTTAGACTGGAGCCGTGACCAGCGGTTTTAGTGGGGTAGCAATAGTTGCTTAGATAGCCACGTCTCTAGTACCGTTTCTAATATACGTTTTCTCTCTAAGCACGTGTTTTACCGCAAACAGCGTGTCACCTGTCAGCCGCCACCGAGTCACACCGAGTCAACCACCGGGACCATCGTAGCGTCTTGTCTCCGGCATGATCACGTAAGTGCGACGATTCCTTGCTAAACTAAGGTATGCTCAGACTATTCTCTTTAATAGCTTTTTAATAGAAAAAAAATCTGCGTTTACACGCCTTTTAAGCGTTTTCGTTTTCTAAATTCGTCCGCAGTGATTGTCACATTCGGTATGCAGATATTTCGCCATACGGGCAAAATGTATGGAAATGCATACGGACAGTGATATGCCGCGGCAAATAGCGCATTATAGAGCCAGAACATTCGAAATGGTACGACCTGGCTATAGAAGAACATACCCTACCCCGTACCCTACGCTCGCGCATCCAGATGCAAGCACGTAACATCCACACACTCCGAGGGACTCGCAACCAGAGCTCTGACAGCGACGAAACCCCCCCCTCGCGTCCGACATGAATTTCAGCACTACAGAATCTCCATTCCACTGAAACGTTTCCGCGAAATATTACCTGCCCCACCACCGCACCCGATTTCTCTGATCAAAGGAATCAGCCAGTGGTGCCCACCCCAGGAAACAACCACCTACGAAGTGCATACTACAGGTATCTGTAGGCCGTGTATCCACTAAACACGTCCACGTACATCGAGACCGGTCACACTGCTCACACACTGCTCGACGACCCAGAGCACGCAACACGTCATGCTCAGGGAGCGCACCACTACGGCGCCTCGGTGCACGCCGCGAATCGTCGTACCACGTGGCCGGTAGTAGCTATCACCGCAAGGCATACCGTCGCATCCTCCGAATGACGCCCCCGCCGCGGCGCCAACACCCGCCAACTCGTGCCTCCCAACCACTACGCCCGCGCACCTTCGCATGCAGATATATTGCGCGATCGCAGGCTGTCCCACGCCGAAGAGCTCGCATGACGCACGCCATTTAGCGCTGTTCCCGCCGCCTCTCCGACGCTCGCCCATTAACAGTGCATGGCACGCACTATGGCACAACACTCTATGCTCACGGGCTACACGTGGCAATGGGCACAGCTAAAAGCCCAGCCCTAATGCCCCATATATGCCGCATCCAACCTTGTGTCCTAATATGTCCAGTACGAGCATACGCATAGTCATAGAACGCGTCGCACAATTCGTAGTCCCCGGAGACTTTAGTACGGCTTGGTTTTCCGTGTTCCGCGTGCGCGATATATAGCTCGCACATAATGACGCAGCGCGGTACGGTCTTATCGCGCTTGTAACCTACATGACTACCTCTGTAGCAAGCATTATTTACCTAGAACGATGGCGTCCGCCAACGCAGCACCGCGTGTAACTGCGGAGTCCCACCTTTTCCCCTTACGAGCCACTATGTGTTACCCGTGAAGCGCCACCCTCCAAAAATGTTAAGGGGCGTTTGGAGATGCCTCTAGCGCGTCGATCGCGAATGTCGGTTTGGTATTCCGCCCCGTTCACACGCGTTCGTTTTCAGATCCCTGTCTAACATATATGTTAAGTGGACAATAAGGGGCGGCGTATTCGCTGTTGGGGCGCGCCTTGCCGCGCGCAACTACCGGGCCCCATGTCCGTCCCAGAGAGACCGCGGGTACAAGATGGCGTTGCGCAAAAGATGCATTGTTCCCCGACCGCCGAGAGCGTTAAGCCGCGCACTTCCGCGGGACTGGGCGCACGCGACCGACGGGTGTTGTATGTAGCATCTCGCGCTGCCCGCTATAACGAATTCGTGCGCCAAAGGAGTGCTGGCGCGCGAATCCGTATAGGCGGCAGCGTAACATCGCACAGTTTTCGTCAGACATACACCGGCTTGACTACGGCGGCCTTGGGGGAAGGGCATTTTCTGGCTGCTGCGTGCTTTGCTGCTCCAGGGCCGCGCTGCAGGCAGGGACCAGTAATTTGGTGCTGCTGTTGTTTTGCGGCTGCCAGGAGCGCGCTGCAGCAGGGGCCAGTATTGCTTGCTGCTGCTGCTCGCTTTGCTGCTGCATGAGCCAGTATTTTTGCTGCCTGCTGCCTTTGCTGCTGCATGGGCGCTGCAGCCAGGGGTAAGTAATGTAGGTGTACGTAGGATTTAGCTACGAGTAAACTGCAGCAACGGCAGCACGTGGCTCGCACTGACAGTCGTCGCCACGGGCAGCGCGGGGTCAGGAGGTTGGTAAAAACTTGCCGCGTACGCAGCCAGGTGCCGCGGCGGCAGCTGTTTTCAAGATAGCATCTAGACCGCACTCGCCCACGTGGAGCGCCGTACCAGACTTCGTTAAAACCTCTGTGATAGACTTGACGCTATACTCGGCAGTAGCCCGCATCATCGCGTAGCGGCCAATGAGCGAGCGCGTGGTTGCTGATTGACAGCATTTCTTGGGGTTTCTTGTAGGAGCCACTACATGTTACCTGTGAGGCGCGCCACCCCAAAAAAATGTTTAGGGGGCGTTTGGAGATGGCCTCTAGCCGTCGATCGCGAAATGTCGGTTGGATTCCGCCCCGTTTTTGCGGAGTTCGTTTTCAGACTCCTGTCTAACATATCTGTCTAAGTGGACAATAAGGGGGTGGCGTATTCGCTGTGGGGGCGTGGCTTTGCCGCGCGCAACTACCGGGGCCCCATGTCCGTCCAGAGACCGGGTACAAGATGGAATTGCGCAAAAGATGCATTGTTCCCCGACCGCCAAGAGCGGTTAAGCCGCGCACTTCCGCAGGACTGGGCGCACGCGACCACGGGGTGTTGTATGTAGCATCTCGCGCTGCCCGCTATACGAATTCGCGCACCAAAGGAGGGCGGGCGCGCGAATCGTATAGCGGGCAGCGTAACATCGCGCAGTTTTTGTCACACCTACACCGAATCGGCTAAGGCGGCCTTGGGTGGGGGCATTTGCTGCTGCTGCTGCTTTGCTGCTCCAAGGGCGCGCTGCAGCAGGGACCAGTATTTGGTGCTGCTGCTGGTTTGCTGCTGCAAGAGCAGGGTGCACCAGGGGCAAGTATTTCTTGCTGCTGCTTCTGCTGCATTGCTGCTGCATGGGCAAGTATTTCTTGCTGCTGCTGCTTTGCTGCTACATGGGCGCGGCTCGGCTACGTCGGCCTGGGGGGCTTTCTGATTATAGATTAACCCGCGTCTCTACATCCTCGCCGTCGTCCCGTCACCTGCCGTATTTGCGTACCTTATCTGGCGCATATTGTCACCTGTCGAGACTAACAATTGTCACCTAGTCACTTCATGCCCTTTACATGGTCTCCTCGCCCTGCGTGTATTCGTTTGCTGTAGTATGTGCTAGACGGACTTGCGGCCCCGGTTTTTGCATGTGCGTAGTGTGTCGTGTGTATGGTGTGTGTGTATGTCGTGCGAGTGTGCTGTGTATGTGGTGTGTGTGTGTGTGTGTGTGTGAGCGTGTGGCGTGTGCGTGTGCGTAGTGCATGTGCGTTGTGCGTGTGCGTGTGCGTGTGCGTGGTGGTATGCGTAGTCGTGTGCGTAGTCGTGTGCGGGCATGTGTGCGCGCGCACGTGTGTGTTGTAGTTGTGTCGTGTGGTGTGTGTGTGTGTGTGTGTGTGTGTGTGGTGTGTGTGTATGTGTGTGTGCGTGGTGTGTGCGTGTGCATGGTTTATGTGTGCGTTGTGCGTACGATACGTGCGTCGTATGTGTGTGCAGTTGTGGATTGTAAGTAAGAGGGGTGTCCAGTTGTGTCCAGGCTTGATGCTGATACTCAACGATAACGGCTATGGTTCACACACACACACACACACGACACACAACACACACAACAACACACACTCACACACACACACACACACACACACACACACACCTCGTAGCTGAATCCAACGATCCCTCGCTATCTGTCGTTCACAGACACCTCTAGCTGTGATCCAGACGATGACATTGGCCTACTGTTCGTAAACAACACTCTCGTACTGATTCCAACTGAATAGACCTGTCCGTTCACCACACACACACATAACCCGCGCTCCACACACCACACAACACACACACCTACACACACACACACACACACAACACCAACCACACACACCCACCCACACACCCGCACACCCCCACAAAAAAAACCACACACACACACACACACACCACACACACATCCACACACACACACCACACACACGACATCACACACAACACATCACTCACACACACACACGACCACACACACATCACGGCACACAACCATTACACACACACCACCGAAAAGCCGCTTCTCTCGACGCGGCTGCGGCCGCACAGTCGTCGCGCGTTTCCACGCGTACCGGAATTACGTATCCGCAGCTTGCGCATGAACCTCGCGGCGATGTGCGCGTCGCTCTCGAGAATGCGTATGTTAGTTTCCCGACTCGCTCGTCACGCGTGCGGCCGTCTTCGGCAGAGTCCCCCGCGCGGCTACGTCAGCAGTTGTGGCTTACCGACGGAGTGGGGCGACGCCGCCGCCGCGTGCCGCCGTGAGTCGCCACTATCCCGCACGTGTCCGGCGCCCACTTCCGGTGGCCGACGTGGCGTATAGGCGGCGCGCGGCCGCGCAGCGGTCGGTTGCGACCGTCCTCAGCTAGCGAACCGGACAACTCTTTGAGCCCGACACCTCTAGGTGGCGCCACCACGGCGGAGGATGCGCTGCGGCCGAACGTCGTAGGCGAGAGCACCTGCGCACAAGTCGCCGAGTTTGCTCGCCAGGGTTGCTCGCGTAAAACTTTGAGGGGAAGCTGTCTCAGCCAAGAGTTGAGGCGGCGCCGGCGCGTGTGCGCGCAACGCGAGGTGAGGGTCAGGATGTGCAGGGAGGGGCAGCGTGGGGCGCGCACGCGAAGCGACCGTGCGCAGCGACGCCCATAACACTTGCGACGCGCGCGGCCTTGAGCGGCACGTCGGCGCAATCTCTCGCCTCGTCGAGCGTGCCGACGCGGTCAGGTGGCTGATGCCGTCTTGTCGTTGTTGTGCAGCCAATGGCGGCGTGCAGGCGCGCGCGTGTTGTCGAAGCCGCCGCTCGAACTTTCGCGTAGATCGGACGCGCGGTAGTCGAACGGCGACGGCCGATGATGCTGCGTACCGGCCACGTCCAGAAAGGCCCTTCGAGCGCGTCTTCGCGGCCGGCCGGTGGCGAATCTCGTCGCCGAGCTGTGCAGCGACTTGGACCCTGCCCCACTGCTGTAGTGGGCAGGGCTCCCTCGTCGAGTGTAGAACGACCGCCGGTAACCGTTGAACAGCTCACCGATGAAAGTCGACGGCCGGAGGCGCGCGGTAGCGACGATGGCGACGTAAGGGTGGCGTTGTAGTGGCTAACTGCGCGGCGGCAGCGACGTTCGCGTTCGGCGTGTATCTCCTAGAGGCGCGGCGGCGGCGCCGACGATGGGTGGCGGCGCGTAGTCTGGGGAAGTGGGCGAGGGAGAGAGAAGAGACTGGAATATAGAACACAGAGAGACGCTGGCGCGTACTGGTTGGTGGCGGCGATCGAGGAGCGTGTGTGATTTGCTAATGACGCGCAGTAGTTACGTAGAGTATTCAACAGGTGTATTAACGTATTTACAGGTGGTTACGTATTTAGCAGGTGTGTTTACGTATTCACAGGTGTAATTACGTATTCACAGGTGTATTACGTATTCACAGGTGTGTTACGTATTCACAGGTGTATTACGTATTCACCAGGTTCGTTAGCGTATTGAACAAGGTGTATTTACGTATCACAGGTGGTGTTACGTTATTCACAGGTGTACTTGACGTATTCACGAGATGTGTTACGTATTCACAGGTGGTGAAAGATTACCGTATTCAGCAAGGTGTGTTACGTAATTCAACAGGTGTATTAATGTATTCACAGTGTTTATGGGGCGGGTATTCGCACAGGTGTATTACGTATTCACAGGTGTGTGTACGTATTCAGCAGGTGTATTAGCCGATCTCACAGACGTGTTTTCGTATTCACACGGTGTATTACGTATTCAGCAGTGTGTTACGTATTCAGCAGGTGTATTTAGCGTAATGCACACCCAATCGATATAGCATTACAGCTAATTAACTTAATTACAGGTGATGGGATGGTTGGCAGGTAAATAATACTGTGGGTAAACAAGGTGCTCTTTTTGCGCAAAAAATGGCGTATTACGTTTAGAGAGCTCGTCGTTGAGTTTTTTTATTTCTTTATGTTTGGGCTGCGGCGCGCGGTATTGTTAAGTCACTCTGGCTGTAGACCGAAATGGCGAGGAGGTTACCTGTGCGAGTGTTTAACATGCAGGTTCGTGCAAACAGCAGCGAGTCTACATTCGCACGTTATTCACACCCCCTGAGAAGTCACTACGCTTTAATCTCTTCTAACTTAAGATGCTGTTATCTAAACTTTGCTGTTTGCACGAGTGGGTTTATGTTTGCGTGGCACGCGAGCTCATTCTTTTTCTGTGTCGGTCTGTCAAGGCGATTCACGTGAATATCCGGTGGTGCGCAGAGAGGGCAGACGTGATAACTGTTTATGGCTGTATATATTTCGCGGTGGTTTAATTTTCGCGAATTTGCGAACGCGTCCGACGCGCGAAAATAACAACACGCCGACCATTCATACCGAATAATAACAGAATCATATATAATTCACGGACCGCGAACTTAGCCACTCGCGAAATTGGTCCGTCAAGATCTGAATTCGCCGAAAATACTGTAGCCAAAATACGGTTTATACAGTAGACCTATATATAATACACTATACTATATATAATATACTATATGACCAGGACGCGTATAATGACAAATATGCTTGACATAATGATTATGTCATAATGGATTAATGTCATATGCTTGAGCATAATGACTATATATATTTGTCATTATATCGCTCCTGATATGACGAATCAGCGCAGCACAACTGTAGTCCTTCAAGAACGTCGTGTGCATCAACAGCCTGTAACATCGTGCATCAACAGCTGCTACTTCGACGCCTAAAGAAGCTGATGGCACTCTGTCATCCCTAACTGCTGGTCAACCATTGATTGGCGCGTGAGATGTCTCTCATAGTGCGCTGCAGGTGCTGCTATACTGTGAGTTGGGCGTTTTGCTCCTCACCTTATGGGCATAATTGTTCACCATATGCACGTTATTAGAAAGTCTGACAGACATAAGTCTCAGATAAAAAGCAGGGTGTTAGGTGCAACGTATCGAACGTATAAGGGTGCACGCCCGAGTAACGGGGATGGACGCGTAAGGACTATGATATCAATACTCAAACGAGGATGAATAGAAAGTTAGGTAACAGCCGGGCAATGACAGATCGGACCAGGAAGCGAGGGAGCGACAGAAGACAAGATGAACGAGGATGACAAGTGAGTGATGAAACATGAATTGAGAGAGGGGGCGAACGAGGAAACGACAGAAAGAAAGACAATGGGAATAAGAGCGAGTAATACGAACATGGAAATCACGAGACCAGATAAGGAGAATGAAGGGAACGCCCCTGAGATAAGGTAACAAAGTAAGGTAAACAATTAAAGGTAAACAAGTAAGGTAAACAATTAAGGTAAAACAAGGTAAGGTAAACAAATGAAGGGTAAACAAGGTCAGACCTGCGCACCGAATAAGGAAACAAGGAAAGTGACAAGGTAAAAACGCGAACCAGAAACAACACTGCAATAGGGCACTGGAGAGAACGACAGGGGCGTCAGGTAAATGAAGGACGATAGATGATAAGGAATGAGGGAACTGCCCCCTGAAAAGTAGGGTGACGAAGAACGAGCAAACCAGATGAGGTATCAATTATGACACTGCACAGGTCAAAATGGGCGTTATACAACATGTATGGCGGGACCCGGTATTGGGGTGGGTTTGTGGGGAGTACCGATTTAAAAAAATGAGTTAGGTACAATTATGAAATTCCAAATAGTTGTTAGATTTGTTCTGTTATTACACCTAATGCAGAGGTAAGGTGGGCCATTTCCCACATGCTTGCAGAATTTTGTTCTCTTTCCTATTTGTGATGAAGAGTATTTTTAATGTCATAAGTAATTTTCCAGCAATCCTAAGATCATGGCACAAGACAGCACCTAAAGCAAGTATAACTCTTATGGCCGAATATCTGATTTTTTTTCAAGTTTAAACCTTAACCTTTATTTTCTCAAAATCTGATTTGGTTTGGATAGTCCACTTTACCGCTCTCACGGCTCATCATGGGGAAACGAAGAGAGTAACATAAAGGGTAACTATGTATAAGATAGCATCTCCAGGGCCGAGGCAGTGTAGGTCGGAATGCAAGGAGCGACGCGAGACGACGTTGAAGCGAATAGGAACGTAACAATGACTGACACTCCCTCGACGCCAAGAGGAACAGAGGAATGACTTAAGACGCGGATCGGGAATGAAGGACGAACGCAAAACCGTTGGGTGAACGACGACGCGAGTATTCACCCCAGTGACGAGTGGAACTTGAGGAGTGATTATACCGGGTCCGGGGTGAAGGAGCGACCGAACCGTTTGGTGAACGACGGACGCGCACAGTTCACCCCAGTGCGGTAAACGTGGGAGTGACAGAACTGGATCGGGAATGAGGGAGCGACACGCAACCTACGAGGCGGAACTGAAACCACGAGGCGGACACCTTAACCGCGGTGGTATGATAGAGGTGCTCGTGAAAGCGAAGGTATTGGCGAGCGAGCAAGACATGCGCCCGCCGTGCGATGCGTAACCGTCCGCTGCAGGCGGCATCATCACAGGCACGTTGGCGCGTTTTCAATAAATATAGATCCTACAATGAATACGAATCTATTTAACCAAATCCCATATTCAGAATATTGCAACCCAGGCGCTCATCATTGGTTGTCCTAGAGGGCTCACGGCGAATACCCGCCCCTTATGTGTCCTCTTAGACCAGCATTGAACCTGGAATCGGCGTCTAAAACGAACTCCGCGCGAAAACTGGGCGCATCAACCAACATTTCGCGATCGACGGCTAGAGGCATCTCCAAACGGCCCCGGGTAAACATTTCTTGTGGGGTAGCGCGCCTCAGGGGTAAAGCGTCAGTGGCTCCTACACGAAACGCCAAGAAAATGCTGTTCAATCACGCCACCACCGCATGCTCGCTCATTGCCGCAGGCAGATCACGTCGTCCCCGTTGGCCGAACAAAGCGGTGATGTCAATCACACATGTTTTTTACGAACACCGCGCGCGCGTCCACCGGCTACGCCTGACTCGCAGCCTCGGCGAGGTTTTTCAGGCAGTGGATGCGAGTTTGTTTTTCACATTTCTATTTTGTTTTTTTTTGTTAGGCGACGGTGGGAGTGGGAGGAGAGAGCGAGCGAGGAGATAGGAGTTTTTTGCGCGGCAGCGCGCTGCTTACCACGAGGGCGGACTGCTTTGACACGCCAGCGTCGAGAGCGAGCAAGAGAGAGAGAGAGAGAGAGAGAGAGAGAGAGGAGAGAGAGAGACCGCGTGGGAGTGGGAGAGAAGCGCAGAGAGGAGAAGAGAGCGAGAGAGAGAGAGAGAGAGAGAGAGAGGTTAGAAGACTAATCAGTCGCACAGTGTCGTTTTGGCATGTTTTAACGAATAGCGCGCGTACGGCGAGTTGGAGATTTGCCAACACCCGCCTCCCCCCGCGCGCACTGCAAACGGGGGGGTGAGGGGGGGGACGCGGCGACGGTCAAAATGCTATCTCCAACTCCGGTCCGGTGTTACGTCTTATTTGGAAACCACGCGTCGCACGTTTTGCACACGCAGCGAGCGGAGAAAAGAGAGAGACGACCGTGAGAGTGGGAAAGCAGAGACAGAGAGGAGAGAGAAAGACGAGGGAGAGAGAGAGAGAGAGAGGGTAGAGAGAGAGTTAGAAAGACAATGTCTAGACATGAGTCGTCACAGCCCGTTGGCCTAGAATACGAGAGTCGAAGTGTGAGCGTCACGCTTGCAAGACAACGTACGGCGGGTTTACACACCACTGGCATCCATAACAATTAACTGCGGTTGAAAAATGTTGTACGTACGTAAAACACTAACGCTCACACTAAATATACTATGTGTCGGCCCGCGCTATATCATAGGCTTGGGATCCACGCAAAAATTAATCTATGTGTGAGGACAGAATATCAATGGAGTGCAAAACCCGAACGCCAACCCTAACCCTAATGCACTAGACCCTCAACCCTAACCCTAACCTAACCTAATTCCTAACCCTAACCTAACCCTAAACCCTAACCTTACGCCTGAACCCTCGACCCTAACCCTAATCCTAACACATATCCTAACCTCAAAAGTGCTGCCACGTTGCGCGTCACCTTCCTTCCACGCCGCGGGGATAGCAGTACCCGTGCGACGCGCCGCTGCGCGCGGGCGAGTTTTTGTTGCATTGTTGACTGCCTTTTCGAGTATCTACTTAGCTACGTGTAAAAACTGCACGGCCACGGCGCACCCCGTGCTCGCAGTATTCGCTCCGCCACGCGCAGCGCAGTGCCTCGCACGACGTTCTCGATCGCCACGGGCAGCGAAGTCAATAGTTGCCGTAAAGCCTCGATACGCTACCAAGTCAGGCACCGGGCACGCGCGGCGAGCGCGTTTGAAGAGATAGATACTAGAGCCGCCACACCCCCGTGGAGCGCGTACGACACTCGTAATAAGCTCCTGTCATAGAGACCATAACTCACTGGCAGTGAGTTGCACGTCATCCTACGGCCAATGAGCGAGCGCAGTCATCGCTGATTGACGAGCATTTCTGATTTTTCTTGTAGGAGCCAACTACGTCTTAGCATGCAGGCGCAGCCACTCCAAATAAAGTTTTGGGCCAGTTTGAGGATGGCCTCAAGCCCGTCCATCCCGAAATGTTCGCCGTGTGATTGCGCCTCATTTCGCGGAGTGCGTTTTCCGACCCCTGTCTCAGATATCTGTCTTAAATGGGACAAAAACAGGGCGGGCTATTCGCTGTTGGGGCGCCGGCTTTGCCGCGAGCGCTGCGCTCGCGCGTGCAAAAACGGGCGCAGTCCGTCTGCACATACTAGCAAGCAAACGAATACACTGCAGGGCGAGAGACCACTGTAAAGGGCCATGAGTGATAGTGACAATGTTAGTCCGACAGGTGAACAATATGACGACCAGATAAGGTACGTCAAATACGCGCGTG
>NW_014578018.1:86749-95533 GCF_000485595.1 Priapulus caudatus | reverse complement strand
TGTATGTGTGTGTGCATTTAGCTGATGTAAGTAGAGAGGTGGTCAGTGTGGTCCATGCTGATGCTTGCATCCAACGGGGTAACATTATCGTTACACAACACACACACACACACCACACAGCACACACACACACACACACACACAACAACACACACACCACTACACACACACAACACACTCTAGCTGATCCAACGATGACACTCGCTATCTGTCGTTCACACACCTCTAGCTGATTCCAACGAGGTTTGACATTGCTACCTGTCAGTAAACAACAATCTCTAGCTGTCATCAACGATAACCTGTCGTTACACACACACACACACACACACAACACACAAACACACACACACACACACACACACACACACAACACACACACACACACACAACACCAACACACACACACACACACACACACACACACCACAACGGCAACACAACACACACACACACACACACACACACAACACACACACACACTCACACACACACACACACACACACACACACACACACACACAACACACACACACGACACCGCTTCTTCTCACGGCGGCTCAGGCCGACAGCATGTTCGTCGCGCGTTCACGCTACAGGAATTCGTATCCAGCTTGTCTGCAATGAAACTCGCGGCAGGTGCCGCGTTCGCTTCTGCGAGAATGGCTGTTAGTCTCCGATGTCGCTCGTCACGCGTGCCGTTTCTCCAAGTCCGCGCGTACAAAGGTGCTTCAAACCCACCCCCTCCGGGGTTGCGGCGTGAGTCGCCACGTACTCCCCCCCGCACTCGTGGCAGACGAGTGGAACCGGCGCGCGGCGCGAGCGGGGTCGGTTGCGCGACGGTCTCGTAGCGAAACACCTCGTAGGTGGGCGCCTACCACGGCGGAGGGCGCCTCGCCGAAAGTTTAGCGAGCAGCATCTTGGGCGCACATGTCGCCGACTGTTTGCTTGCCAAGGTTGCTCGGCTAGAACGTGAGGGAAGCTTTCGTCAGCCAGAGTTGAGGCGGTCGCGCGGTGTCCGCACGAGGTGCAGGATGTGCAGGGGATGGGCAAGCGGTTGGCTGGCGCCGGCAGCGAAGCGAACGTGCGCAGCGGACGCCCCATAACACCGTGGCGCGCTCGCCAGCTCCTCTCACCGGCACGTCGCGGCAATCTCTCGCCTCAGGTGCTCCGCGGCAGTGGCTGATGCGGCGGTCTTGTCGTTGTTGTGGCGGCGGTGGGCCAGCGCGCGCGGGTTGTTTCGGAAGCCGCGCTGACTTCGCGTTAGTTGGAGGCGCGTATCGACGGCGACGTCCGCATGTTGCGGCGTTACGGCACGTCAGGAAAGCCTCCGAGCGCGTCTCGCGGCCCGGCAGTGGCCGATTCTCGTCGCGGCAGTCATGTGCAGCGACTTTGCCTGCCCACTGCCTGTAGTTGCGGGGCTCGTCGATGGTAGAACGCCGCCGTGCGTTAACGTTGAACAGCTCACGATGAAAGTCTGAGCCGGAGCGGCGGTTAGGCGACGATGCGGACGTAGTGGCCGTTGTCGTCGGCAACGCGCGCCGGCAGCCCGACGTTCGTTCGGCGGGTATTCCTAGAGGCGCTGGCGGCGGCCCGCCGACGAACTGGTGGCGGCGTAGTATAGTGGTGAGGGAGAGAAAATATAAATCGTAAATTAAACATAGAGACGCTTGGCGCGTACTTGGTTGGTGGCGCGATCGGAGCGTGTTGATTGCGTATGACGCGCGTATTATCTTTATACTGTATGTCACAGGTGTATTACGTATTTACAGGTGTGCTTACGTATTTTACAGGTGTGCTTAGTTATTCACAGGTGTCATTACTGTAATTCAACAGGTGTATTTACGTTATTCACGGTGTGTTACGTATTCACAGGTGTTATCCAGGGTGTGTTTACGTATTCACAGGTGTATTACGTATTCACAGGTGTGTTACGTATTCAAGGTGTATTACTATTCACCAGATGTGTTACGTTTCACAGGGGTATTACGTATTCACAGGTGGGCGGGTTTTGTTTTTTTTTTTTTTTTTTTTTTTTTTTTTTTTTTTTTTTTTTTTGGTTTTTTTCTGTTACGTATCACAGGTTGTATTACGTATTTCACAGGTGATGTTTACGTATTTCACAGTGGTGTATACGTATTCACAGCGTGTAGTTTAAACGTTATTCCCCAAAAACAGGCGGTGTTATTATATATCACAGGACGTGTTTCGTATTCACAGGTGTATTCGTATTCCAGGGGTGTGTTACGTATTTCACAGCGTGTATTTACGTAACTTGCACATATAGCAATTACAGCTAAATTACTTAATTTACAGCGTGATGGGATGTGGCAGGTAAATAATACGTGTTCTGGGTAATAATTAATTGCTTTTGCCAAATATGCGTTTACGGTTAGAGAGCTCGTCGCTTGATTTTTATTTTTTATTGTGTTGGCTGCGCCGCGCGCTTATTGTTAATAATCTGGCTGTAGACAGAATGGCGAGGAGGTTACCTGCTGCCGAGTGTTTACATGCGCAGGTTCGTGCAACAGCAGCGAGTATGACATCGCACGTATCACACCCCCTGAGCAAGTAAACTACGGCCTTTAATTCTCTTTACTTAAGATGCTGTTTATCTAAACTTTGGATGTTTGCACGAGTGGCTGTTTATGTTTGCCGTGCGCCGCCAGCGCATTTTTTTCTTGTGTGGCGTCTGCTTAGGCGATCACGTGAATATCCGGTTGGTGGCCCGCAGGAGAGCAGACGTGTTCTTTTATGCTGTATATTCGCGTTTTTAATTTTCCGGATTCACGTCCCGACGCGAAATAACAACACGCGAATCATTCTACGAATAATACAGAAGTCCATACATAATTGCACCGACGCCGAAATTAGCACTCTCCTCGAAATTCCTCGGTCAAGTCTGAATTTCGCGAAAATACTTGTACGCGAAAATCATCCCAAAAAAAATATATATATATTATATTATATATGACCAGGAGCGTATAATGACAAATATGCTTGCACATATGATTTTATGTCATAATGATTATGTTTCATATGCTTGACGATATATGACTAAATATATATTTGTTCAATTATACGCTCCTGATATGGACGAATATCAAACAAGAAAAAGAACACCTGTAAACATGTGCATCAACAAGCTTATCCCTATAATGAAGCTGATGGCCACTCTGCTCTTCCCCTAAGCTGCTGTCAACCATTGATTGGCCCGTGAGGATGTCTCTCATAGTGCCGCCTGCAGCTGCCTATACTTGAGTTTTGGCTTTTCTCTCACCTTTATGCGGCTATTGTTCACCATAGCCACTTATTAGAAAAGTTGACAGACATAAGTCTCAGATAAAAGCAATGGGTTTATAGGTGAACGTATGTCTAACGTATAGGTGCACGCCGAGTAACGGGGGGCATGGGACGTAATAGGGACATGTATCAAATACTCAACGAGGATGAGAAATTTAGACCCGGAATGACAGATCGACAGGAACGAGAGCGCACAGAAGTCATGAACGGGAATGACAAGTGGTGATGCAACATGAATTGAGGAGCAGGGCGGAACGAGCGAAACGACAGAAAGGAAAGATTTAGGTGAATAATGAGCGAGTAAATACGAACATGAATCACAGACCAGATAAGGAGAATGAGGCGAACGCTGCTTGCAGAGTAGGTAACAAAGTTAAGGTAACAAATTAAGGTAAACAGGTAAGTACATATAATGGTATATACTAAATATAACTAAACAAATGAAGCGTAAACAAGGTAACTGCGCCACGAAATTTAGGAAACAAAGGAAATGACAAGGAAAAAACGCGAACCAGAAACAACACTGAATAGGGACTGAGGAACGACAGGGGATCAGGCTAATGGGAACGCATAGATCGATAGGACTGTATTATTTATATCTCATTATATATATGTGTGAACCAAGAACGACAACAGATGCAGGTATATAATTATGAGCACCTGACAGGTAAAAATGGAGCTATACAACATGTAGCGCGCGGTAAAAAATGAGTTAGGTACAATATGAAATTCAATAAGTTGTTAGATTTTTTTCTGTTATTACATCAATGCCAGTAGGTAAGGTGGCCATTCCCACATGCTTTGGCGCAGAAATTTTGTCTCTTTCCTATTGATGAAAGTATTTTAATGTCATAATAATTTTCTATCTCCCCAATCTAATAAGTCATGCACGTAATTCACTAAGGCAGCTATACTTCTTATGCCGAAATTATGCTGATTTTTTTTCAAGTATCATCCTTATCCCTCAAAATCTTGATTTTGTTGGAACCATCACTCTCCTCACGCGGCTCATTATGGGGAACGACAGATGAGTAACATTAGGTGAACATGTAAACAGATAGATCTCAGGGAGAGGCAGTGTAGGTCGGGATATGCAAGAGCGACGGCGAGAACGACGTGAACGATATAAACTAACATGACCTGACACTCACTCACCCATAGAGAACAGAGGAATTGAAATTAAAGACTCGTGGAATGCAAGGAGCGACGGAACCGTTGGGTGAACGAACGACGCGCGATATTCACCCAGTGACGATGAATTAGGAGTTTGATATTACCGGGTCGGCGGGTAAGGAGCGACGAACCGTTTGTGTGAACGACGACGGCGCACATTCACCCAGTGCGCGTAAACGTGGGTGACAGACTGGCATCGGGAATGAGGAGCCGACGAACACGAGGCGACGAACACGAGGCGACACTTACCGCGGTGTATGTAGAGGTCGTGTAAGCGAGTATGGCGTAGGCTGAGCAGACATGCGCCGCGTGCGGTGCGTACCTCCGCTGCTCGCATCATCACAGGACTTGGAGCGTTTCATAAAATATCAATCCTTAAATGAATATCGAAATCTTTTACTACCAAAGTTTCTCATATTCAAATATTCAAGCCAGGCCTATACCAATATCACTCATATACCCCCCCCTTATGTCCTCTTAGACAGATTAACCTGAATCGCTCTAAAACGAACTCCGCGAAAACTTGCGCCAATCAACAAAATTTCGCGATCGACGGCTAGAGCCATCTCAAACGGCCCCCTATACATTTTGTTGGCGGTGGCGCGCCTCAAGGGTAACACGTTTTACAAGAAAAGCAAGAATGCTGTCAATCACCCACACATGCTCGCTCATTTTGGCGCTAGGCGATCCACGTCGTCCGTTTGCGAACAGCGTGATGGTCAATCACACATGTTTTTTACGAACACCGCCGCGCGCGTCCACCCGGGCTGACGGCCTGGACTCGCCAGCTCGCGGAGCTCTTTTCAGCATGTGGTGCCGAGTTTTTACACTTAGCGGGACCGTGAGCTGGGGAGACCGAGAGCGAGCGAGACGATAGGAGTTTTTTTGCGCAGCGCGCTGCTTACACGAGGGCGGATCCTTTGACACGCCAGCGCTGATGAGCGGAGCCAAGAGAGAGAGTGAGAGAGGAGAGAGAGAGGAGAGATAGAGAGAGAGACCGTGCGGGAGTGGGAAAAGCGAGATGAGAGATGAGAGCGAGAGATGAGGAGAGAGAGAGAGAGAGAGGGTTAGAAGACAATCAGTCGCCCACAGTGTCGTTTGGCCACGTTTTTAACGAATCTAGCGCGTACCGGCGATTGGAGATTGCCACACCCGCCCTCCCCCGCGCGCACTGTAGGACCTGGCACGTCAAAATGCTATCTCCAACCTCGGCCTCGGTGTTACGTCTTTTTGCGAAACCACGCGGTCGCCACTTTTTGACACGCAGCGAGCGAGAGAAAGAGAGATGAGACCGTGCGAGAGTTGGAGAAAGAGAGACGCAGAGAGGAGAGAGAAGAGCGAGGGAGAGAGAGACGAGAGGAGAGTAGAGAGAGAAGAGTTAGAAGACAATGTCTAGGACAATGAGTGCCACAGCCTCGTTGGGCCTAGTAATTACGAGAGTACGAAGTGTGATCGTCACGCTTGGCAAGCACAACGTACGGCTGGTTCTACAACAGCCACTGGCTCCATTAAATCATTAACTGCGGTTGAAAAATGTTGTACGTACGTAAAACACTACCCTCACACTAAATATATATGCTGTCGCCGCGCTATATCATAGCCATTGGATCCACCAAAAATTATCTATGGTGCTGAGACAGATATCATGTATGCAAAAAACCTAACCTAACCCTAACCCTAATGACTAACCCTACCCTAACCCTAACACCTAACCCTAATTCCTAAACCCTAAACCCTTAACCCAACCCTAACCTTAACCCTAACCCTGACCCTAACCCTAATCCTACACATATCCTAACACTAGTGCTGCCACGTTGCGGTCACCTCCCTCACGCCCGGGGATAGCATTACGCCCTGCGACGCGCTGCCGGCAGGGGCGAGTTTTTGTTGCTGTTGCCTGCTTGCGAAGTATTCTACTACGCTACGTGTAAAATACTGGCACGGCCACGCCACCCCGTGCTCGCGTATTCGCGCCACGCAGCGCAGGTGCTCGCACTGACGTATCGTCGCCACGCGCCAGGCGGAAGTCATAGGTTGCGTAAAACCTCGAACGCTACGCAGTCAGGCACCCACGCGGAGCGCTGAGCCGCGTTGAAGATAGCATCTAGAGCCGCCACCACCCACGTGCGAGCGCCGTACTGACACTCGTAATAAGCTCTGTCATAGACATAACTCTATACTGGCAGTAGTGCCTACGTCATCGCCGTTAGCGAGCCAATGGAGCGAGCGCCGTCAGTCGCTGATTGAGAGCATTTCTGGAAATTTTTCTTGTAGGAGCCACTACGTGCTTATGCATGCAGGCGCGCCATCCAAAAAAAAGTTTTAGGGACCGTTGAGATGGCCTCAAGCCGTCCATCCCGAAATGTCGCCGTTGGATTTGCGCCCCAGTTCGCGAGTGTTTTCAGCCCCTTGTCTCAGATATCTGCATCTAAATATGGACCAAAAAAGGGCGGGGTTTCGCTGTTGCCAAAGTTCCCGGAAGCTGATTGCCTCCACGCACCGGGCGCGTTTGCGCGAGCTTGTTGACGCTGCGCTGCAACACACACACACACACACACACACACACACACACACGAGACCGATTACATTACCTCCGCTCCACTCCGTGGCGGAGGTAAATATATATATATATCCTTATATACAATACGTATATCGGCGGATGCGAGACGTCGCCGCGGCGACGGATTGGTCAGTGCCGCCGCCGCGGACGGACGGACGATAATTATCGCTCACCTGCGGGGCTGACGTGCTTGAAGGAAGCTGCGGCTGGAAGCCCCGTCGCTCATTTCAGCTCCTTCACCAGCTGCCATGCGTTGAGCGCGTCGCATAGGTTCACGAACCCCGGCGCGCCGTTACGCACTGAAACAAGACGCGCAACGTCTTCGTCGATGATGTTATTCAGTAGAGCGGTGTTCAACGGAGAAATAGAGGAGGTAAACCAGGGATGTGGTGTTCAATGGGGAAATAGAGAAGGTAAACCAGGGAAGTACTTAACAGGCAGAGAAGTAAACCAGCACGGTGCTATTCAATGAAGAAATGGAGAAGGCAACACAGGGCGGTGCTGCTCCTCATGAGAGAAACAGCAAAGATAATACATGGTGGTGCAAAAATTAACAACGATATGTGCACCGAAGGGACGTAACAACAAGTTGCGTTAAACACGGGCAGTGCGTTGTTTAATCTATGCCAGCGTCCGTGAATTTCTTTCAATTCTGATCAACGTGATTTGAACCCGATGGACGCGCAATAAATAAAGTGAGTGGCAAACGTTTTTAAGATGATTACGTTAACGTTTGCCTCTTATCTTTGACATGTATTTATATAAGAATTTCACCACCAAAATATTTAATTGCAGTTAATTATTAGTTAATGATTAATTATCGTGTCGTAGTAGCTTACAAAAGATCCTAACCTAAACATAATCGCAGATTCAATTTAAAACAAATAACAAACTCACTCTAACAAGTATTGGGTGAATTTTAAACTTAAGCACTGTACTTGTGTAATAGGTAACTATACTAAAGGCAACGTGACTATAAAAGTTTAATTAGCATCACCGTACAAGATTGTTCACCAGACTATTATTGCATCAATTATATAATGATAAATATATATGTCAGGATATGATTCACTGTTTATAATATGCAATATTAATATATATACAATTAACATTCAACGCCTAAATAATGCTGTCAATTCACCCACCACGATGCTCAGCTCATGATGCCGCTAGGCGCGAGTCAGCGTCGTCCGTTGCCTAGAACAACAGCGTGGATGTCAATCACACATGTTTTTTTACGAACACCGCGCGCGCGTCCAACCCGCTGACGGCCTGACTCGGCAGTCGCTGGAGTTTTTCAGCAGTGGTGCGAGTTTTTACACTAGCGACCAGGGGAAGTGGGAGAGAGAGCGAGCCAGAGAGA
Source organism: Priapulus caudatus (assembly GCF_000485595.1). Classification (NCBI taxonomy): domain Eukaryota; kingdom Metazoa; phylum Priapulida; class Priapulimorpha; order Priapulimorphida; family Priapulidae; genus Priapulus; species Priapulus caudatus. The sequence continues at coordinate 87,137 of NW_014578018.1, read as the reverse complement.
TATCGAGTTTTTTTGCGCAGCGCGCTGCTTACCAACGAGGGCGGACCTTGACACTCCAGCGTCGCAGCGCGAGAGCGGCAATGAACGAGAGGAGAGAGAGAGAGAGAAGAGAGAGAGAGACCGGTGGGAGTGGGGAGAAAGCGAGAGAGAGAGAGAAGAGCGGAGAGAGGAGAGACGAGAGAGAAAGAGAGGGGTTAGAAGACATATCGAAGTCGCACAGTGTGCGTTTGGCACGTTTTTATACGAATACTCGTACGTGCGATTGGAGATTGCCAAACACCCCCTCCCCGCGGCGCACGTGGCCGGGATCAGCGGTCAAAAATGCTATCCTCCAACTCGGCCGGTGTTACGTCTTTGGAAACGCGACGCTGTTCGCACTTTTGACACG
>NW_014578018.1:76476-86724 GCF_000485595.1 Priapulus caudatus | reverse complement strand
AACAAAAAAGGCAACAACAACAAGCTAAATCCGGTGGGTAGCACAGTCGAGCTGTGTCCCCGTAGAGGCTGTCCAAGCCTTCTTCTTCATACATGTCCTACGATTATATATAATATATACATATATGAATTATAGATACGCTGCGTGATTTCAGTACACATTTTGCCGTAAATATTAAAAGGTATCTAAACAACATTGAAGGCGATTAATTTCGCGTATAATTTTGAAATTATTATATATCTATACAGTCAAATTTGACATATAAAATACCTGCATAGAGTTTGATGAGTTTGCTTCTCCATGCAGTTTATCAGATCTGTGTTCCTGCCTAAAATGCTATTAACAGGCAAGTAATATACATGCATTAAGATAAATTCATATTTATGCTAATGAAATATTCAAATTATTTCAATTAAATTCAATATTTATGTAACGAAACATAGTCACTAATTATATAAAAGCTATTTCGTTGATGACAAGTTACCACTTTGCATGTTGTTCACATTATATTATGCAGTATACCCCCATAGATACCAGATGTTTTTGCATCATATAAATACTGTAGCGGCTACAAACTACAAGATTCTGGTGCCTGCAAGACATGCGCGTCTACCAAGTGGGCTGCGATATGTATGTAAATGTTCGCAATAGTTATACAGAATGCTACGCAGCATGCACGCGGGCATGCAAGTCTTCACACGCCCTCCCAAATTTCTGCGGCGCCCTAATTCTTAAAATTCTGCACAAAAACATAAATGCTCAAAAATGACATTATTACGAGAAATTAAAGATATCTTAGATATTTGTCGATAGCAGCCTTAGTGACATCAACATGACTAATGAATTAACACACTAAATCTATATAGCTACACCTCGCCATTTTTTTTGCATGTATTAAATACATACGCATTACAAATTACAGTCATACATACAATGTACTGAAACGGTTTTTTCATGGATGATGGGAGTGCTGCGAGGAAAAATCTGATAAATCATAAACCGAAACACAGAAACACGAACAGATAACTCGGCTTCAACTTATTAAGAATTTTGACATTGTCAAATAGTATAGGACATACTTAACAGAGAATCAGTTTCTCTAATCAGCACGGCAGTTCTCCAAGATGCCACCAGTTGGAAGCCAATATCATGAAACTGTTTGCGCAAAGGTCTTCAGACCTTGCTTGTTTGATACGCTAAGCACCGTATTAGGGGAAATCGAAAACCAATTACAGATTGAGAAATGATGCGCAGATTGCATAGTAATGTAATTGAATTAAGGGTGCAATAAACGCAAAACACATATTATTACTTTAAATGACATAATACCCAAGTTCTGAACTTCCGCCATGATGTCAAATTAACATGCGAATGAGAGTGGAATCAGTGTGGTAGGCGATTTTTATCAACCTGGATTGTATTGGTGGAATCTTGGTCGTTTAACAAATCAACAAACGAAAAATACAGTGAGACAAAAAGGAGGTTAACGAAGAACATTTGAAATTTTTTTTTTAAAGCGCATATACAGTGAGCTGATGAGACCGGGAACCCAGGGGGTCAGCCTAGCTGAAAGGAAACCAATTTTCATGCATATAGCAATGATTCGTGTTACATACCCATGTAAGGAAATGGTAAGTCTGGCGGGCAGACGCTGGTGGGTGTGTGTTAGTGCGGTCATTTGAAAAGCACCCCAAATTGAGCTAGATTAGCTGGAGAGGAAACCCCATGAACCCTATTGGAAATGTTCGGCATCGACCCAGGTATCAGGAATGGACACTGCCAAAAATTTTAGTGGTGGGGCGCATCCGCCAGACCTAAAAACCGTTACCCCAAAATTAAGCTAGGTTAGCTGGAAAGGAAACCTTCTGGCACCATTAGAAAATGTCCGGCATAGCCTCAGGTATCGTGAATGGCCACTGCAGAGTAATTCAGGGTGTTGCTATCCCCGGGCGTGAGTTACTAGTTCCCAGTTCCCAGTTCCTTATTCGAATAAGGAACTAGTAACTAGGCAAAGCAGTAAGCAGTTCCAGTCCCAGTTCCTTATTCGAATAAGGAACTTTTAACTAGCAAAGCAGTTAGCAGTTCTCAGTTCCCAGTTCTTATTCGATAAGGAACTAGTAACTAGGCAAAGCAGTTACCAGTTCCCAGTTTCCAGTTTCTTATTCGAATAATGGAACTAGTAACTATAGGCAAGCAGTTACCAGTTCCCAGTTCGAAATGCAACATTGAATTGGGAACCGGTAACTAGGCAAAATAGTTACTAGTAGTTATAGTTACTTATTCGGCCAAATTAACCCTTTGGCACACATCATTTCTTTCATTCCCAGGCTACTTATTCAGTTACCAGTTCGAATTACCATTCGAATAAATGTGCTGCCAAAGGGTTAATTTGGCCGAAATAAGTAACTAGGTAACTTATTTTGCCTAGTTCCAGTTCCCAATTCAATGTTGCATTTCGAACTGGGAATTGGTAACTGCTTTGCCTAGTTACTATAGTTCCTTATTCGATAAGGAACTGGGAACTGGAAACTGGTAACTGCTTTGCCTATTTACTAGTTCCTTATTCGAATTAAGGAACTTGGGAACTGGAAACTGGGAGCTAACTTCACTGACCCATTAAATATTGGATTCCGGTTACCACAAACAAAAAATTAATGTAATGTTAGCACCGTGTCGGTTTATATTCTGTCGGTGAGCGTGGCTCAAATATAGCCGTTCACTACCGTTTTGTTCCTGAGTGACATGTGTTCTCCTATCCGTGATCATTAGCTTGTCTTGCCATGTCGATTAAAACGGTCCATGTTTGTTTCTTGCAGCGTTGCCAAGGAGATGGCGAATCCGATCTGCACGACACGACACTTTGAAACGAAGAAGGAAGCTTGGCGCTAAAGGTCACTCAGCGAAACAAATTTACGCTATGCTGACGAACCGTTTGGTAAAAAAAACTGTTCGATCGCACCGCGTGTCACATGCGGAGGCCTGACGTGAAGGGCGCGTCCATCAGAACGTGCGAAACATTGCTGTGGTCGTTGCCTATGTGCGCTGTATATGTTGATGTGAGGCAGGTGTCTGTTGTGGGGTGTCTGTGTCTATTGCTGTCCCTATGGGTGCTGGTTTCTGAATGTGCCGGGTGTCTGTCAAAGCTGTGCATTCATCTGGCTACGGTATTTTGCGTTGACAGCCACCTGCGCTCTATGTGATTGGTCGACTGTGCCTGTTTCTGCCTGTGTGCGGTATCCTTTCTTTGACTCTTATTTCTCTGATGCCAGTGTCTGCGAGCGTGCGTGCGTGCGTATGTGACCGGTGTCTGGCCGCGCGCGGGTATGTGACCCGGTGTCTGCGCCGCGGGTATGTTGACCGCGTGTTTGCGTTGCCGTGCGTACGTGCATCGCTTGCTGTGTGCGTGTGCGTGTGTGTGCATGCGTTGTATGTGACGGTGTCTTGCGTGTGTCGCAGGCCTTCAGCCATACGGCGGGAGTACGATGCGGCCATCTCGGACTACTTCCGTCGCGAGTACAGCCGCAATGTCTCTCAGCTGCCGCTGCGTTCGCGCCACCAGGTGCCAGCACAGGTCTACACCAGCCGCGCCACGTCTACCCTCACAGTGTGATTAGTCACTCTTTGTATGCATTATATTATTATTACAGTGTAGCCCCGTTATAACGCGATGGTTGGGCCGGTCCATATCCGAAGTTATATATAAATGGTATATAAGAGCAAAAAAGGGGTTCAACAACTCATCGCGTTATGTCCGATTTCGCGTTAAATCGGGGCGCGTCGGGGTTCCACTGATATATATATATATATATATATATATATATATATATATATATATATATATATATATATCAGTAAAAACATATGGACACACATGGACATGCATGTAGGATATGAAAATAAATATAGCCAATAAGAATGAGAGGTGTCAAATTTTACTCAGCAAGCGTTCGAGAGTATCTTTCTTCATCTGGCTATACAATGCATATACTTGTATTGCCTATGGGATTATAGTTTTAGTCCATGCTATAATAGGTGGATTTTATACATGCTTGCCGTTATGCATTGGGATTAATAAACAGGAGAAAAGACCATATAGATATTAATATAAACCTTAGTTTAATGAATTGTTTCTTGTAGAAGCCACTGACTACGTGTTACCCTTGAGCTAGGCGCGCCGCCCCAAAAAATGTTTAGGGGCCGTTTGGAGATGGCCTCTAGCCGTCGATCGCGAAATGTCGGTTGGATTGCGCCCAGTTTTCGCGGAGTTCGTTTTTAGAGCGATTCAGGTTAATCTGTCTAAGAGGACAATAAGGGGGCGGGGTATTCGCTGTGAGCTCTAGGACAACCAATATGAGCCTGGCTTGAATATTTGAATATGAGACTTTGGTAGTAAATAGATTTCGTATTCATTTAGGATTATATTTTATTGAAACGCTCCAAGTGCCTGTGATGATGCCGCTGCAGCGGAGGTACGCACGCACGGCGGGCGCATGTCTGCTCAGCCTCGCCATACTCGCTTTCACGACACTCTACATACACCGCGGTAAGTGTCGCCTCGTGGTTCGTTCGCCTCGTGGTTCGTCGCTCCCTCATTCCCGATCCAGTCTGTCACTCCCACGTTTACCGTCACTGGGGTGAATGTCGCCGTCGTCGTTCACCCAACGGTTCGTCGCTCCTTCACCCCCGACCCGGTATATCACTCCTAAGTTCATCGTCACTGGGGTGAATATCGCCGTCGTCGTTCACCCAACGGTTCGTCGCTCCTTCATTCCCGATCCGGTCTTTAATTCATTCCTCTGTTCTCTTGGGTGAGTGAGTGTCAGGTCATTGTTAGTTCCTATTCGTTCACGTCGTTCTCCGTCGCTCCTTCATTCCCGACCTACACTGCCTCTCCCTGAGATGCTATCTGTATACATAGTTCACCTTATGTTACTCTCTGTCATTCCCCCATATGAGCCCGTGAGAGGTAAAGTGGACTATCCAACAAAATCAAGATTTTGAGAAAATAAAGGTTAAGGTTTAAACTTGAAAAAAAATCAGCATAATTTCGGCATAAGAAGTATACTTGCTTTAGTGACTGTCTGTGCATGACTTAGATTGTGGAAAATTATTATGACATAAAATACTTTCATCAAAATAGGAAAGAGACAAAATTCTGCCAACATGTGGGAATGGCCCACCTTACCTCTGCATTGATGTAATAACAGAAAAAATCTAACAACTTATTGGAATTTCATAATTGTACCTAACTCATTTTTTACCTACATGTTGTATAGCCCATTTTACCTGTCAGGTGCTCATAATTATATACCTCATCTGGTTTGTCGTTCTTCGTTCACCCTACTTTCAGCAGTTCCCTCAGTCCTTATCCGATCTATCGTTCCTCATTTACCTGACTCCCTGTCGTTCTCTCAGTCCCTATTCAGTGTTGTTTCTGGTTCGCGTTTTTCCTTGTCATTTCCTTGTTTCCTATTCGGTGCGCAGTTACCTTGTTTACCTTCATTTGTTTACCTTACCTTGTTTACCTTAATTGTTTACCTTACCTTGTTTACCTTAATTTGTTTACCTTACTTTGTTTACCTTACTCTCAGGCGTTCCCTCATTCTCCTTATCTGGTCTGTGATTTCATGTTCGTATTACTCGTCTTATTCCTCATTCTCTTTCTTTCTGTCGTTTTCCTGTTCCGCCCTCTCTCAATTCATGTTGCATCACTCACTTGTCATTCCCTCGTTCATCTTGTCTTCTGTCGCTTCCCTCGTTCCTGGGTCCCATCTGTCATTCCCGGTGTACCTAACTTTCTATCTCAATCCTCGTTTGAGTATTTGATACATGTCCCTTACGCGTCCCATCCCCGCTTACTCGGGCGTGCCACCCTATACGTTTCGATATACCGTTCACAACCCCCTTGCTTTTTATCTGAGACTTATGTCTGTCAGACTTTTTTAATAACGCTGCTAATGGTGAACAATAGCCCATAAGGTGAGAGAAAAGCCAAACTCAAGTATAGGCAGCTGCAGCGCACTATGAGAGACATCCTCACGGGCAATCAATGGTTGACAGCAGTTAGGATGACAGAGTGCCATCAGCTTCATTATAGCGTCAGTAGCAGCTGTTGATGCACATGTTACAGGTGTTGATGCACACGTCTCTTGAAGGACTGAACATTGTTGTCGCTGTATTCGTCATATCAGCGAGCGTATAATGACAATATATATTAGTCATTATGTCAAGCATATGACATAATCATTATGACATAATTCATTATGTCAAGCATATTTGTCATTATACGCTCCTGGTCATATATATATATTTATATATATATATTTATATATATAGTCGTTACTGTATAACGTATTTTTCGCGTACAGTATTTTCGCGAATTCAGACTTGACGGACAATTTCTGCGAGGTGGCTAATTTCGCGTGTGGTGATTATGTATGATTCTGTATTATTCGGTAATGAATGATTCGCGTGTTGTTATTTTCGCGGTCGGGACGCGTTTCGCGAAATTTCGCGAAAATTAAACCACCGCGAAATATACAGCATAAACAGTATCACGTCTGCTCTCTGCGCCACCACCGGATATCACGTGATCGCCTACAGACGCGCACACAGAAAAAGATGCGCTGCGGCCACGGCAAACATAAACCCACTCGTGCAAACATCCAAAGTTTAGATAACAGCATCTTAAGTAAAGAGAATTAAGCCGTAGTTTACTTGCTCAGGGGTGTGTGATACGTGGCGATGTCATACTCGCTGCTGTTTGCACGAACCTCGCATGTAAACACTCGCACAGGTAACCTCCTCGCCATTTCTGTCTACAGCCAGAGTTATTAACAATAACCGCGCGCGCAGCAAAATAAAAAATAAAAATCACGCACGAGCTCTCTAAACGTAAACGCATTTTGGCAAAAAGCACATTTTTACCCACGTATTATTTACCTGCCAACCATCCATCACCTGTAATTAAGAATTAGCTGTAATTGCTATAGTGTGCAATTACGTAAATACACCTGTGAATACGATAACACACCTGTGAATTACGTAATACACCTGTGAATACGAAACACGTCTGTGATACGTAATACACCTGTGAATACGTAACACACCTGTGAATACGTAATACACTGTGAATACGTAACACACCTGTGAATACGTAACATACACCTGTGAATACGTAACACACGCTGTGAATACGTAATACACCTGTGAATACGTAAAACATCTGTGAATACGTAATACACCTTGTGAATACGGATACACACCTGTGAATACGTAATACACCTGTGAATACGTAACACACCTGTGTACGTAATACACGCTGAATAACACACCTGTGAATACGTAATACACCTGTGAATACGTAATCACCTGTGAATACTAACACACCTGTAAATACGTAACACACCTGTAAATACGTAATACACCTGTGAATACGTACGTAACTACGCGCGTCATACGCAATCACACACGCTCCGATCGCGCCACCAACCAGTACGCGCCACGGTCTCTCTTGTTTCTATCTCACGTCTCTTCTCTCTCCTCCCCACTTCCCCAGACTACGCCGCCACCATCGTCGGCGCCGCCGCCAGCGCCTCTAGGAGATACACGCCGAACGAACGTCGCTGCGCCGCGCGTTGCCGACGACAACGCCACCTACGTCGCCATCGTCGCCTACCGCCGCTCCGGCTCGACTTTCATCGGTGAGCTGTTCAACTGTTAACCCCGCGGCGTTCTACATTCGACGAGCCCCTGCCACTACAGCAGTGGGCAGGCAAGTCGCTGCACATGCTCGGCGACGGACGATCGCCCACCTGCCGGGCCGCGCAGACGCGCTCGAGGGGCTTTCTGACGTGCCGGTACGCGCCACATCGGCGTCGCCGTTCGATACCGCGCTCCGACTACGCGAAGTTCGCGCGCGGCTTCCGAAACACCGCGCGCTGCTGCACCGCCGCCTCGGCTGCGACAACAACGACAAGACGCGCATCAGCCGCTGCCCGCGTCGGCACGCTCGACGAGCGAGAGATTGCCGGCGACGTGCCGCTCAGCGCCGCGCTGCGCGTCGCCAAGGTGTTATGGGCGTCGCTGCGCACGGTCGCTTCGCTGCCGCGCCACCACGCTGCCCTCCCTGCACATCCTTGCACCTCGTGCGCGACCGCCGCCGGCCGCCTCAACTCTTGGCTGAGAAGCATTCCCCTCAAAGTTCTACCGGAGCAACCTGGCGAGCAACGTCGGCGACATGTGCGCAAGATGCTGCTCGCCTACGACTTCGGCCGAGGCGCACCTCGCGTGCGTGGGCGCCACTACGAGGTCGTTGCTACGAGGACGTCGCAACCGGACCCGCTCGCGGCCGCGCCGCCGCCTTATACGCCACCGTCGGCCACGAAGTGGCGCCGGAGGTGCGGGAGTACGTGCGCGACTCACGCGCACGCGCCGGCGGCGTCGCCACTCGTCGGTAAGCACAAACCCTGCTGACGTACCGCGCGGACTCTGGCGAAGACGGCGCACGCGTGGACGAAGCGCAGCTCGGAGGAAAACTTAACATACGCATTCTCCGAGAGCGAGGCGCACTGCCGCGAGTTCATGCGCAAGCTGGGATACGAATTCCTGTACGTGAACGCGACGACTGCTGCGGCCGAGCCGCCGTGCAGACGAAGCGTGTGTGGCGGTGTGCTGTGTGTGTGTGTGTGTGTGTGTGTGTCGTGTGTGGCCCAGTGGCTGTGTGTGTGAGTGGTGTGTGTGTTGTGTGTGTGTGTGTGTGTGTGTGTGATGTGTTGTGTGTGTGTGTGTGTGTGTGTGTGTGTGTGTGTGTGTGTGTGTGTGTGTGTGTTGTGTGTGTGTGTGTGTGTGTGTGTGTGTGTGTGTGTGTGTGTGTGTGTGTGTGTGTGTGTGTGTGTGTGTGTGTGTGAACGACAGGTTATCGTTGGATCAGCTAGAGAGTGTGTTACGACAGGTAGCAATGTCATCGTTGGATCAGCTAGAGCGTGTGTGAACGACAAATAGCGAGGTTCATCGTTGATCAGCTAGAGTGTGGGTGTTGTGTGTGTGTGTGTGTGTGTGTGTGTGTGTGTGTGTGTGTGTGTGTGTGTGTGTGTGTGTGTGTGTGTGTGTGTGTGAACGATAGGTTATCGTTGGATCAGGCATCAGCTGGACAACACTGACCACCTCTTACTTACAATCACAATGCACACACATACACGCACGTACGTACGCACAACACGCACACATCACCCATGCACACGCACACACACCCCACCACATACACACACACACACACACACACACACACACACACACACACACACACACACACACACACACGGTGCGCGCGCACACATGCCCGCACACACACGCACACGCATACGCATACGCACACGCACACGCACACGCACACGCACACGCACATGCCCACGCACACGCACACGCACACGCACACAACACACACACACACACACATACACACGCACACTCGCCACACATACACACACCACATCACACGCGCACGATCACACGCATCATACACGACACACACACACACACACACACACCACACACACACACACAACACACACACACCACACAACGAGACCGATTTACATTACCTCCGCTCCACTCCATGGCGCGAGGGTAAATATATATATATAATATCCTTATATACAATAGTATATCGGCGGATGCGAGACGTCGTCGCCGCGGCGACGGATTGGTCAGTGCCGCCGCGTCGGACGGGACGACGATAATTATCGCTCACTGCGGGGCTGACGTGCTTGAAGGAAGCTGCGGCTGGAAGCCCCGTCGCTCATTTCAGCTCCTTCACCAGCTGCCATGCGTTGAGCGCGTCGCATAGGTTCACGAACCCCGGCGCGCCGTTACGCGCACTGAAACAAGACGCGCAAACGTCTTCGTCGATGATGTTATTCAGTAGAGCGCGTGTTCAACGGAGAAATAGAGGACGTAGAACCAGGATGTGGTGTTCAATGGGGGAAATATGAGTAAAGGGTAACCAGGGGCGAAGTACTTAACGAGAGAGGGGACCAGAAAGTATTAAACCAGCACTGGGTGACTATATTCAATGGAAGGAACGATGAGAGAAGCAGGCAACACGAGGGCGGGAGAGTGCTTGCTCTCAGTGAGACGTAATCGCAGCGACTGGGAAAACACAAAGATACTATTTAGAAATATTTTCGGTCGATCGGGATGCTCGAGAACGAGAATTACAACGATCGAATCACGGTGTGCAGCAGAGAG
>NW_014578018.1:69874-76466 GCF_000485595.1 Priapulus caudatus | reverse complement strand
CCCTTACGCGTCTCATCCCCCGTTACTCGGGCGTGCACCCTATACGTTCGAATACCGTTCACCTAACACCCCTTGCTTTTTATCTGAGACTTATGTCTGTCAGACTTTTTTAATAACGTGCTATGGTGAACAATAGCCCATAAGGTGAGAGAAAAGCCAAACTCAAGTATAGGCAGCTGCAGCGCACTATGAGAGACATCCTCACGGGCCAATCAATGGTTGACAGCAGCTTAGGGGAATGACAGAGTGCCATCAGCTTCATTATAGCGTCAGTAGCAGCTGTTGATGCACATGTTACAGGTGTTGATGCACACGTCTCTGAAGGACTGAACATTGTTGTCGCTGATTCGTCATATCAGGAGCGTATAATGACAAATATATATTAGTCATTATGTCAAGCATATGACATAATCATTATGACATAATCATTATGTCAAGCATATTTGTCATTATACGCTCCTGGTCATATATATATATATATATATATTTATATATATAGGTTACTGTATAAACCGTATTTTTCGCGTACAGTATTTTCGCGAATTCAGACTTGACGGACAATTTCGCGAGTGGCTAATTTCGCGGTCGGTGAATTATGTATTATTCTGTATTATTCGGTATGAATGATTCGCGTGTTGTTATTTTCGCGGTCGGGGACGCGTTCGCGAAATTCGCGAAAATTAAACCACCGCGAAATATACAGCATAAACAGTATCACGTCTGCTCTCTGCGCCACCACCGGATATCACGTGATCGCCTACAGACGCGCCGCACACAGAAAAAGAATGCGCTGCGGCCACGGCAAACATAAACCCACTCGTGCAAACATCCAAAGTTTAGATAACAGCATCTTAAGTAAAGAGATTAAAGCCGTAGTTTACTTGCTCAGGGGGTGTGATACGTGGCGATGTCATACTCGCTGCTGTTTGCACGAACCTGCATGTAAACACTCGCACAGGTAACCTCCTCGCCATTTCTGTCTACAGCCAGAGTTATTAACAATAACCGCGCGCGCAGCAAAATAAAAAATAATAAATCAACGACGAGCTCTCTAAACGTAAACGCATTTTTGGCAAAAAGCACCATTTTTTACCCACGTATTATTTACCTGCCAACCATCCCATCACCTGTAATTAAGTAATTAGCTGTAATTGCTATAGTGTGCAATTACGTAAATACACCTGTGAATACGTAACACACCTGTGAATACGTAATACACCTGTGAATACGAAACACGTCTGTGAATACGTAATACACCTGTGAATACGTAACACACCTGTGAATACGTAATACACCTGTGAATACGTAACACACCTGTGAATACGTAATACACCGTGAATACGTAACACACCTGTGAATAGTAATACACCTGTGAATACGTAACACATCTGTGAATACGTAATACACCTGTGAATACGTAACACACCTGTGAATACGTAATACACCTGTGAATACGTAACACACCTGTGAATACGTAATACACCTGTGAATACGTAACACACCTGTGAATACGTAATACACCTGTGAATACGTAATACACCTGTGAATACGTAACACACCTGTAAATACGTAACACACCTGTAAATACGTAATACACCTGTGAATACGTACGTAACTACGCGCGTCATTACGCAATCACACACGCTCCGATCGCGCCACCAACCAGTACGCGCCAAGCGTCTCTCTTGTTTCTATTCTCACGTCTCTTCTCTCTCCTCCCCACTTCCCCAGACTACGCCGCCACCATCGTCGGCGCCGCCGCCAGCGCCTCTAGGAGATACACGCCGAACCGAACGTCGCTGCCGCCGCGCGTTGCCGACGACAACGCCACCTACGTCGCCATCGTCGCCTACCGCCGCTCCGGCTCGACTTTCATCGGTGAGCTGTTCAACGTTAACCCGGCGGCGTTCTACATCGACGAGCCCCTGCACTACAGCAGTGGGCAGGCAAAGTCGCTGCACATGCTCGGCGACGAGATCGCCCACCTGCCGGGCCGCGCAGACGCGCTCGAGGGCTTCCTGACGTGCCGGTACGCGCACATCGGCGTCGCCGTTCGATACGCGCGCTCCGACTACGCGAAGTTCGAGCGCGGCTTCCGAAACACGCGCGCGCTGCACCGCCGCCTCGGCTGCGACAACAACGACAAGACGCGCATCAGTCGCTGCCGCGTCGGCACGCTCGACGAGCGAGAGATTGCCGCGACGTGCCGCTCAGCGCCGCTGCGCGTCGCCAAGGTGTTATGGGCGTCGCTGCGCACGGTCGCTTCGCTGCGCGCCACCACGCTGCCCTCCCTGCACATCCTGCACCTCGTGCGCGACCCGCGCGGCCGCCTCAACTCCTGGCTGAGAAGCTTCCCCTCAAAGTTCTACCGGAGCAACCTGGCGAGCAACGTCGGCGACATGTGCGCCAAGATGCTGCTCGCCTACGACTTCGGCGAGGCGCACCTCCGCCGTGGTGGCGCCACCTACGAGGTGGTTCGCTACGAGGACGTCGCAACCGACCCGCTCGCGGCCGCGCGCCGCCTATACGCCACCGTCGGCCACGAAGTGGCGCCGGAGGTGCGGGAGTACGTGGCGACTCACGCGCACGCGCCGGCGGCGTCGCCACTCGTCGGTAAGCACAACCTGCTGACGTACCGCGCGGACTCTGCGAAGACGGCGCACGCGTGGACGAGCGAGCTCGGAGAAACTAACATACGCATTCTCGAGAGCGACGCGCACTGCCGCGAGTTCATGCGCAAGCTGGGATACGAATTCCTGTACGTGAACGCGACGACTGCTGCGGCCGAGCCGCCGTGAGAGAAGGCGTGTGTCGGTGTGTGTGTGTGTGTGTGTGTGTGTGTGGTGTGTGTGGTGTGTGTGAGTTGTGAGTGTGTGTGTGTGTGTGTGTTGTGTGTGTGTGGGTGTTGGTGTGTGGTGTGTGTGTGTGTGTGGGTGTGTGTGTTGGTGTGTGTGTGTGTGTGTGTGTGTGTTGTGTGTGTTGTGTGTGTGTGTGTGTGGTGTGTGTGTGTGTGGTGGTGTGTGTGTGTGTGTGTGTGTGTGTGAACGACAGGTTATCGTTGGATCAGCTAGAGGTGTGTTTACGACAGGTAGCAATGTCATCGTTGGATCAGCTAGAGGTGTGTGAACGACAGATAGCGAGTGTCATCGTTGGATCAGCTAGAGGTGTGTGTGTGTGTGTGTGTGTGTGTGTGTGTGTGTGTGTGTGGTGTGTGTGTGTGTGTGTGTGTGTGTGTGTGTGTGTGTGAACGATAGGTTATCGTTGGATCAGCATCAGCTGGACACACGACCACCCTCTTACTTACAATCACAATGCACACACATACACGCACGTACGTACGCCACAACACGCACACATCACCCATGCACACGCACACACACCCACCACATACACACACACACACACACACAACACACACACACCACACACACACACACACACACACACACACACGTGCGCGCGCACACATGCCCGCACACACACGCACACGCATACGCATACGCACACGCACACGCACACGCACACGCACACGCACACGCACACGCACACGCACACGCACACGCCAACACACACACACACACACACACACATACACACGCACACTCGCACACATACACACACACATACACACGCACACACACGCACATACACACACACACACACACACACACACACACACACACACACACACACACAACACACACCACACACACGAGACCGATTACATTACCTCCGCTCCACTCCTGCGGAGGTAAATATATATATATAATATCCTTATATACAATACGTATATCGGCGGATGCGAGACGCTCGCCGCGGCGACGGATTGGTCAGTGCCGCCGCGCGGACGGACGCGACATAATTATCGCTCACCTGCGGCTGACGTGCTTGAAGGAAGCTGCGGCTGGAAGCCCGTCGCTCATTTCAGCTCCTTCACAGCTGCCATGCGTGAGCGCGTCGCATAGGTTCACGAACCCCGGCGCGCCGTTACGCACTGAAACAAGACGCGCAACGTCTTCGTCGATGATGTTATTCAGTAGAGCGGTGTTCAACGGAGAAATAGAGGACGTAAACCAGGATGTGGTGTTCAATGGGGAAATAGAGAGGTTAAACCAGGGAGTACTTAACAGGCAGAGAAGTAAACAGCACGGTGCTATTCAATGAAGAAATGGAGAAGGCAACACAGGCGTGCTGCTCCTCATGAGAGAAACAGCAAAGATAATACATGGTGGTGCAAAAATTAACAACGATATGTGCACCGAAGGGACTAACAACATGTTGCGTTAAACACGGGCAGTGCGTTGTTTAATCTATGCCAGCGTCCGCCGAATTTCTTTCAATTCTGATCAACGTGATTTGAACCGATGGACGCGCAATAAATAAAGTGAGTGGCAAACGTTTTTAAGATGATTACGTTAACGTTTGCCTCTTATCTTTGACACGTATTTATATAAGAATTTCACCACCAAAATATTTAATTGCAGTTAATTATTAGTTAATGATTAATTATCGTGTCGTAGTAGCTTACAAAAGATCCTAACCTAAACATAATCGCAAATTCAATTTAAAACAAATAACAAACTCACTCTAACAAGTATTGGGTGAATTTTAAACTTGAGCACTGTACTTGTGTAATAGGTAACTATACTAAAGGGAACGTGACTATAAAAGTTCAATTAACATCACCGTACAGATTGTTACCAGACTATTATTGCATCAATTATATAATGATAAATATATATGTCAGGATATGATTCACTGTTTATAATATGCAATATTAATATATATATATATACAATTAACATTCATTAAAAGGTTTTATATTATATCTATATGGTCTTTCTCCTGTTTATATCCCAATGCATAACGGCAAGCATGTATCAATAGTCACCTATTATAGCATGGACTAATATACATAATCAGGCCATACAAGTATATGCATTGTATAGCCAGATGAAGAAAGATACTCTCGAACGCTTGCTGAGTAAAATTTGACACCTCATTCTTATTGGCTATATTTATTTTCATATCTACATGCATGTCCATGTGTGTCCATATGTTTTTACTGATATATATATACAGTGGAACCCCGACGCGCCCCGATTTAACGCGAATTCGGACATAACGCGATGAGTTGTTGAACCCCTTTTTTGCTCTTATATAGCCATGTATATATAACTTCGATATGGACCCGGCCCAACCATCGCGTTATAACGGGGCTACACTGTATATAATATATGCATACAAAGACGTGACTAATCACCTGTGAGGGGTAGACGTGGCGCGGTGGTGTAGACCTGTGCTGGCACCTGGTGGGCCGTAACGCAGCGGCAGCTGAGAGACATTGCGGCTGTACTCGCGACGGAAGTAGTCCGAGATGGCCGCATCGTACTCCGCCGTATGGCTGAAGGCCTGCGACACACGCAGACACCGGTCACATACACGCATGCACACACACACGCACACGCACGCGCGCATGCACGTACGCACGCACGCAAACACCGGTCACATACCCGCGCGCGCAGACACCGGTCACATACCCGCGCGCGCAGACACCGGTCACATACGCACGCACGCACGCTCGCAGACACTGGCATCAGAGAAATAGAGTCAAAGAAAGGATACCGCACACAGGCAGAAACAGGCACAGTCACCAATCACATAGAGGCGCAGGTGCTGTCAACGGCAAATACCGTAGCCAGATGAATGCACAGCTTTGGACAGACACCGGCCACATTCGGAAGCCAGCACCCATAGTATATATAGGGACAGCAGTAGACACAGACACCACAACCACAGACACCTGCCTCACATCAACATATACACCACATAGCAACGACCACAGCAATGTTTCGCACTTCTGATGGACGCGCCCTTCACGTCAGGCCTCCGCATGTGACACGCGGTGCGATCTGACAGTTTTTTTTACCAAAACGTTCGTCAGCATAGCGTAAATTTGTTCGCGAGTGACCTTTAGCGCCAGCTTCTTCTTCGTTTCAAGTGTCGTGTCGTGCAGATCGGATTCGGCCATCTCCTTGGCAACGCTGCAGAAACAAACATCGGACCGTTTTAATCCGACCATGGGCAGACAAGCTAATGATCACGATAGGAGAACACATGTCACTCAGGGAACAAAACGGTAGTGGACGGCTATATTTGAGCCACGCTCACCGACAGAATATAAAACCGACACGGTGCTAACATTACATTAATTTTTTGTTTGTGGTAACCGAATCCAATATTTAATGGGTCAGTGAAGTTAGCTCCCAGTTTCCAGTTCCCAGTTCCTTATTCGAATAAGGAACTAGTAAATAGGCAAAGCAGTTACCAGTTCCCAGTTCCCAGTTCCTTATTCGAATAAGGAACTATAGTAACTAGGCAAAGTAGTTACCAGTTCCCAGTTCCCAGTTCCTTATTCGAATAAGGAACTATAGTAACTAGGCAAAGCAGTTACCAGTTCCCAGTTCCCAGTTCCTTATTCGAATAAGGAACTATAGTAACTAGGCAAAGCAGTAATCAGTTCCCAGTTCCCAGTTCCTTATTCGAATAAGGAACTATAGTAACTAGGCAAAGCAGTAATCAGGGCCGTACG
>NW_014578018.1:63161-69849 GCF_000485595.1 Priapulus caudatus | reverse complement strand
GGTTCAACGGAGAAATAGAGGAGGTGTAAACCAGCTGGATGTGGGTGTTCAATGGGGGGAAATAGAGAGGTTAAACACTGGGCATGTACTTAACAGGCAGAAGAAGTAACGAGCACCGGTCTATTCAATGAAGAAATGGAGAAGCAACACAGGCGGTTGCTGCTGCCTCAATGAGCAGAACAGCAAGATAATACATTGGTGTCCCGAAAAGATTCAAGCAACGATATGCTGCGCCGCAGGAGGTATACAACATTGTGCTTAAAGGGCAGCGGCGTGCGTTGTTTAATCGTATGCAGCCGTCCCGGATTTCTTTCAATTCTTGAATCAACGCTGATTCGAACCGCGATGGACGCGCAATAAATAAAGTGAGGGGGCAAACGTTTTTGTAGTATGATTACGTTAACGTGTTCCTCTTATTTTTGACACGTATTTATTAAGAATTTCCGCACCAAAATATTTAATTGCAGTTATTATTAGTTAATGATTAACTTATCGTGTCGTAGTAGCTTACAAAAGATCCTAACCTCAAACATAATCGCAAATTCAATTTAAAACAAATAACAAACTCACTCTAACAAGGACTTGGGCGGTGAATTTTAACTTGATGCACTGTACTTGTTAATAGCGTGTAACTATACTACAACGGGAACGACTTGATACTATAAAAGTTCATATTAAACATCCCGTACAAGATTGTTCACCAGCTACTTATTGCCATCAATTCATATAATGATAAATTTATATATTCAGGATGATATTCACTGTTTATAAATATGCAATATGTAATATATATATATATACAATAACATTCATTAAAAGCCGTTTATATTATTCATCTAGTATCGGTCTTCTCCGCTGTTTATATCCCATGCAGCATAACGGCAAGCATGTATCAATGAGTCACCTATTATAGTCGGACTAATTATACATTATATGCAGGCCATTACAAGTATATGCATTGTAATAAGCCAGTATGAAGAAAGAGTACTCTCGAAGCGCTTTCTGGATAAAATTTGACAGCCGTCGATTCTTATTGGCTATATTTATCTTTCATATCTACATGCATGTCCATGTGTGGTCCATATGTTTTTACTGTATTATTATATATACTATATATATATACTATATATATATATATATAATATATATTATATACAGTGGAACCCCACCGCGCCCCCGATTAACGCGAATTCGCGAACTAACGCGATGATTTGTTGAACCCCTTTTTTGCTCTATATAAGCCATCGTATTATATAACTGTCGATATTGACCCGGCGCCAAACCACGCGTTATTAACGGGGCTACATGCTATATAATATATTCATACAAAGACGCGTACTAATCACCTGTGGAGGGGCTAGACGTCGGCGCGGTGGTGTAGACCTGTGCTGCCACTCCTGGTGGGCCGTAACGCAGGCGGCAGCGTGGAGACATTGCGCTGTACTCGCGACGGATAGTAGTCCGAGAGCCGCCATTTCGTTACTCCGCCCGTATGGCTGAAGGCCTGCGACACACGCAGACGACCGGTCACATACACGCATGCACACACACACGCATCACGCATCGCCGCATGCACGACGCACGCCACCAAACACGGTCCACATACCCGCACGCGCCCAGACACCGTGTCACATATCCCGCGCGCGCATACACCGGTCATCATCACGCACGCCACGCACGGCTCGCAGACACTGTCATCAGAGAATATAAAGTCAAAGAAAGATACTCCGCACACAGGCAGAGAAACAGGCAGCTAGTCCCAATCACATAGTAGGGCGCATGTCGCTGTCAACGGCAAATACCGTAGCCAGATGAATGCCACGCTTGGACAGACACCGGCCACATTCAAAACCTATCACCCATAGGACATCAATAGCACATGACCCACAACAGACACCTGCCCTCACATCAGACATATACACCACATAGCAAACGACGCACAGCAAGTTTTCCTACTCTGATGGACGCGCCTTTCACGTCAGCCTCCGCATGTGACACCGCGTGCGATCTGACAGGGTTTTTTTTACCAAAACGTCGTCAGCATACGTAAAATTTGTCGCGAGTGACTTTATAGCGCCAGCTTCTTCTTCGTTTCAAGTTCGTGCGTGCCAGATCGGATTGGCCACTACTCCTTGGCAACGCGGCAGAAACAAACATCGGACCGTTTTAATTCACGACCATGGCCAGACAACTAATGATTGCACGAAGCGTAGAACACATGTCACTCGGGAACAAAAAGCGGTAGTGCGAGCGCTATATTGAGCCACGCTTCACCGACAGAATAATAAAACCGACACGAGTCTACATTACATTAATTTTTTGTTTCTTGTGGCTAAACGGACTCCAATATTTAATGGGTCAGTAAGTTAGCTCCCAAGTTCTCCAGTTCCCAGTTCTGTCTCGAATAAGGATAGCTAAAATAGGCAAAGCAATTACCAGTTCCCAGTTCCCATTCCTTATTACGAATAAAGGAACTCTAGTAACTTAGGCAAAGCAGTTACTCACGTTCGCCAGTTTCGAATATGCCACATTGGAAATTGAAACTGCGTAACTAGTCAAATGTTACTAGTTACTTATTCGGCAAATCTAACCCTTATCGTCACACATTTATTCGAACTGGTATCGTAACTGGTAACTGAATAAGTAGCTGGGAATGAAAAGGAATAGTCCCTGTTTTCAATAGGTTGTTAATTTCGGTCCGCCCGATCAATTACTAGCTAACTATAACTTACTATTAATCTATTTGCCTATTACGTTTCCAATTCAGGTTGTGCATTCTCGAGACTTCGGGAACTGGATAACTGCTTTTGCCTATAGTTCTAGTCCCTTATTCCGAATAAGGAACTGGAAACTGGCGAACTGGGAATGCCTGTTGCCTAGCTACTACGTCTCCTTACTCGAATAAGGAACTGTGGAACTTTGAACTGCTAACTGCTTCCTCGCTAAGTTACTAGTTCCTTCATTCGAATAGGAGACTGGGAACTGGAATCTGCTAACTGCTTTGCCTAGTTACTGTTCCTTATTCGAATAAGGAACTGAGGAACTGGGGATTACAGAAGACTCCACGCCCGCGGGGATACGCAACACATGTGTTATTATCTACTTTTGATGGCAGGCATAGGCCATTCGCGGGCGTCTGGCGGATACACCCACCACTGAATTATTCTGGCAGTGGCCATTCACGATACCTGAGGCTATGCCGGACATTTTCTAATGGGTGCCAGAAGGTTTCCTTTCCAGCTAACCTAGCTTAATTTTGGGGTAACGGTTTTTTAGGTCTGGCGGATGCGCCCCACCACTAAAATTTTTTGGCAGTGTCCATTCCTGATACCTGGGTCGATGCCGAACATTTTCCAATAGGGTTCATGGGGTTTCCTCTCCAGCTAATCTAGCTCAATTTTGGGGTGCTTTTCAAATGACCCCACTAACCACACCCACCAGCGGCTGCCCGCCAGACTTACATTTCCTTACATGGGTATGTACACGAATCATTGCTATATGCATGAAAATTGGTTTCCTTTCCAGCTAGGCTGACCCCCCTGGGTTCCCGGTCTATCAGCTCACTGTATAGCGCTT
Source organism: Priapulus caudatus (assembly GCF_000485595.1). Classification (NCBI taxonomy): domain Eukaryota; kingdom Metazoa; phylum Priapulida; class Priapulimorpha; order Priapulimorphida; family Priapulidae; genus Priapulus; species Priapulus caudatus. Next base: position 66,273 of record NW_014578018.1, on the reverse strand, counting down.
TAAAAAAAAATTTCAATGTTCTTCGTTAACCTCCTTTTTTGTCTCACTGTATTTTTCAGTTGTTGATTTGTTTAAACGGACCAAGATTCCACCAAATACAATCCAGGTTGATAAAATCGCCTACCACACTGATTCCACTCTCATTCGCATGTTAATTTGGCATCATGGCGGGAAGTTCAGAACTTGGTATTATGTCATTTTAAGTAAATAATATGTGTTTTGCGTTTATTGCAACTTAATTCAATTACATATCTAGCATCTGCGCATCATTTCTCAATCTGTAATTGGTTTTCGATTTCTCCTAATAGCGGTGCTTAGCGTATCAAACAAGCAAGGTCTGACGACCTTTGCCAAACAGTTTCATGATATTGGCTTCCAACTGGTGGCATCTGGAGGAACTGCTCGTGCTATTAGAGAAACTGGATTCTCTGTTAAGTATGTCCTTACTTATTTGACAATTCAAAAATTCTTAATAAGTTGAAGCCGAGTTTATGTTCCGTGTTCTGTGTTCCGTGTTTATGATTTATCAGATTTTTTCTCCAGACTCCATCATCCATGAAAAAACCCGTCTTCAGTACATGTATGTATGATGTAAATTGTAATGATGTATGTATTTTAATTACATGCAAAAAAATGCGAGTGGGTAGCATATAGATTTCAGTGTGTTAATTCAATTATGTCATGTGATGTCATAAGGCTGCTATCGCAGCAAATGATCTAAGAATCTTTATTTCTCGTATAATGTCATTTTTTGACATTTATGTTTTTTGCAGGAATGTTTAAGAAATTACGGGCGCCGCAGAAATGTTGGGAGGGCGTGTGAAGACCTTGCATCCCGCTGTGCATGCTGGTAGCATTCTGTATAACTATTGCAGAATTTACATACATATCGCAGCCCTACATTGGGTAGACCGCATGTCTTGCAGCACCAATCTTGTAGTTGTAGCACGTACAGTATTTATATGATGCAAAAACATTGGGTATTATGGGGGTATACCCATAATTAAATGTGACACAATGCAAAGTGGTAACTTGTATCACGAAAATAACTTTTATAATTAGCTGACATGTTTCCTTACATAATATTGAATTTAATTGAAATAATTTTGAATAATTTCATTACATAAATATTGAATTATCTTATGCATGTATATTACTTTGCTCGTTATAGGCATTTTAGCCAGGAACACAGATGCTGATAAGACTGACATGGAGAAGCAAAACTATCAACTCATCAGGTATTTACTATTGTCAAATTTGGACTGTATAGATTATCAATAATTTCAAATTATACGCGAATTAATCGCCTTCATATGTTGTTTAGATACCTTTATATATTTACGCAAATGTGTATGAAATCACGCAGCGTATCTATAATTCTATATATGTATATATATATATATATCTAGGACATGTATGAAGAAGAGGCCTGGACAGCCTCTACGGGACACAGCTCGACTGTGCTACCCCACGGGGATTTAGCTTGGTTTGTTGTTGCCATTATAATTGTTTATAAAAAACAAAAAAAATTCTTGTAAAAAAAGTTTTGTTAAGAAATTGCTACACTAAGTTACCCTAACCCTAACCCTAACCGTAGCCAGACGACCCCAGGGTAGCGAGCATTTCGATTCACTTTTTAAACACACTTATATATATATATATCTATATAGTAGATATGTATATATACCAAACTGTACTCGGTCTGCGCGATAACATTTCCGACATCTGCGAATGCTGATGATCTCTGCCGAACTCTGTTGGGCCCTATCAAATTCTGTTGACCTCTCGTCAAACTCTGTTGATCTCTCGTCAAACTCTGTTAACCTCTCGTCAAACTGTTGACCCCTATCAAACTATGTTGTCCTTTCGTCAAACTTTGTTGACCTCTCGTCAAACCTTGTTGACCCCTATCAAACTCTGTTGACCTCTCGTCAAACTCTGTTGACCTGTCCTCAAACTCTGTTGACCTCTCATCGAACCCTGTTGACCCCTGTTAACCTCTCGTCAAACCCTGTTGACCTCTGTTGCCCTTTCGTCGATGGCTACGAAGGCTGGTCGTCTGCAACCTGTATCCGTTCGTGAAAACTGTCTCGTCGTCATCGGTTACCGTTGCCGGGGCCGTCGAGGATATCGACATCGGGGGCGTGACGCTGCTGAGGGCGGGGGCAAAGAACCACGATCGCGTCACGGTGGTCTGTGACCCTGCCGACTATACCAGGTAGGCTTCTTCTGTCGTATCGCCCTCCGACGCTTCTATTTAATTAGTTTTATTTGTTTTCAATTCTATTAGCATTGTCTATTAACTTGCTTAACTAATATTAGGAGTAGATAATAGGGAAGGAGTGTGACTTCAATAAACAAAGGAAATTCGTTCTTTACTAGCCTTAGAATACCTACGATTTACTACGCGTAATCGTACACACTACATTCGCCTAGCATCGCGCGAAATCGTTTCCTCGTATACACCCGCAATCCGGAGATACAGACTAAAACGTACGACACGATTTTCCATTATGTTTGCAGAACTAAATGTGTAAACCGCCTAACTCGAAACAAAAGGCAGCTGTAAATAGGTCAAAGATTAGCTCAGCGAGCCACACCGCATCGCCAAGGGCGCAAGAGTCGTTAGTAGCTGCATTTTGTTGTTTTGAGTTAGGCGGTTTACACATTCAGTTTGCTGGCAACATAACGGAAAACCGTGTCGTACGCTTTAGTCTGTATCTCCGGTTTGCGGGTGTATACAAGGAAACGATTTCGCACGATGCTAGGCGAATGTACTGTGTACGATTTGAGCTCAAGTTACTTGAGTTTCGCGTAGTAAATCATAGGTATTCTAAGGCTAGTAAATGACGAATTTCCCTTGTTTATTGAAGTCACACTCCTTCCCTATTATCTACTCCTGCTAATATGTTACCTCCGAAATGTAATTACCTCCGCGCAAACGGAGGTCATGCAATCGCTCTCGTGTGTGTGTTCGTGTGTGTGTGTCCAGTCCGCGCAGCGCGATCGATAGCGCGTCGAGTCAGCGAGCGACGAGTCAGCAGTAACCACCAGTGAACGGCGAGTCAGCAGCAGGCGAGTCAGTCAGCAGCCGCCACCAGCGAGCACATTC
>NW_014578018.1:62201-63151 GCF_000485595.1 Priapulus caudatus | reverse complement strand
CATCGAATCATTCGATTCACGCATCGAATTGAAACGCTTGCAATGCCCAACGCGTATTCTCGGTCGTTACACCGTACAATTAAAAGCTAATTCAATATAGCTCAGTGAAATTAGCTCCCAGTTCCCAGTTCCCAGTTCCTTATTCGAATAAGGAACTAGTAACTAGGCAAAGCAGTTACCAGTTCCCAGTTCCCAGTTCCTTATTCGAATAAGGAACTAGTAACTAGGCAAAGCAGTTACCAGTTCCCAGTTTCCAGTTCCTTATTCGAATAAGGAACTAGTAACTAGGCAAAGCAGTTACCAGTTCCCAGTTCGAAATGCAACATTGAATTGGGAACTGGTAACTAGTCAAAATAGTTACGAGTAGTTATAATTACTTATTCGGCCAAATTAACCCTTTGGCACACATATTCTTTTCATTCCCAGCTACTTATTCAGTTACCAGTTCGAATTATCAGTTCGAATAAATGTGTGCCAAAGGGTTAATTTGGCCGAATAAGTAACTAGTAACTATTTTGCCTAGTTACTATGGTGTGTATTCTGTTTCATAATTCGATTCAAATTCAGACCGGATCGTGAAAAACCACGATTGCGTGACAGAAAGCGTGAATGGGCCTGCGTAACGCCGACAGTAAGACGCGTATAATCTATGCTACAACACAGACGAATATGTACAATAACACAACATGCAACCGTGTGTGGAGTTAGATCTCTACGATCTACAGCACACACACACACGCACGCACGCACGCACGCACGCACGCACGCACGCACGCACGCACGCACACACACACAGACACACACACATACAGTCACACACATACACACACATACACAGACACACACACGCACATACACACACACACACACACACACACACACACACACACACACACACACACACCACGCGACACACACACACACACACACACACACACACACACACACAC
>NW_014578018.1:53980-62191 GCF_000485595.1 Priapulus caudatus | reverse complement strand
ATGCCTAGTTACTAGTTCCTTATTCGAATAAGGAACTGGGAACTGGGAACTGGAAACTGGGGACTGCTTTGCCTAGTTACTAGTTCCTTATTCGAATAAGGAACTGGGAACTGGAAACTGGTAACTGCTTTGCCTAGTTACTAGTTCCTTATTCGAATAAGGAACTGGGAACTGGAAACTGGTAACTGCTTTGCCTAGTTACTAGTTCCTTATTCGAATAGGGGGAACTGGGAACTGGGAACTGCTAACTGATTTGCCTGGTTACTAGTTCCTTATTCGAATAAGGAACTGGGAACTGGAAACTGGTAACTGCTTTGCCTAGTTACTAGTTCCTTATTCGAATAAGGAACTGGGAACTGGAAACTGGTAACTGCTTTGCCTAGTTACTAGTTCCTTATTCGAATAAAGAACTGGGAACTGGGAACTGGTAACTGCTTTGCCTAGTTACTATAGTTCCTTATTCGAATAAGGAACTGGGAACTGGGAACTGGTAACTGCTTTGCCTAGTTACTATAGTTCCTTATTCGAATAAAGAACTGGGAACTGGAAACTGGGAGCTAACTTCACTGACCCATATAATATTGCATTCGGTTACCACAAAAAAAAAATTAATGTAATGGTGGCACCGTGTCGGTTTTATATTCTGTCGGTGGGCGTGGCTCAAATATAGCCGTCCACTACCGTTTTGTTCCCTGAGTGACATGTGTTCTCCTATCGCGATCATTAGCTTGTCTGCCCATGGTCGGATTAAAACGGTCCGTTGTTTGTTTCTGCAGCATTGCCAAGGAGATGGCCGAATCCGATCTGCACGACACGACACTTGAAACAAGGAAGAAGCTGGCGCTAAAGGTCACTCGCGAACAGATTTACGCTATGCTGACGAACGTTTTGGTAACAAACTGTCAGATCGCACCGCGTGTCACATGCGGAGGCATGACGTGAAGGGCGCGTCCATCAGAAGTGCGAAACATTGCTGTGGTCGTCGGTATGTGGTGTATATGTTGATGTGAGCCAGGTGTCTGTGGTTTTGGTGTCTGTGTCTATTGCTGTCCCTATGGGTGCTGGTTTCCGAATGTGGCTGGTGTCTGTCCAAAGCTGTGCATTCATCTGGCTACGGTATTTGCCATTGACAGCACCTGCGCCTCTATGTGATTGGTGACTGTGCTTGTTTCTGCCTGTGTGCGGTATCCTTTCTTTGACTCTATTTATCTGATGCCAGTGTCTGCGTGCGTGCGTGCGTGGGTATGTGACCGGTGTCTCCGTGCGTCCGTGCGTGCGTGCGTGCGTATGTGACCGGTGTCTGCGCGCGCGGGTATGTGACCGGTGTCTGCGTGAGTGCGTGCGTGCATGCGCGCGTGCGTGTGCGTGTGTGTGTGCATGCGTGCATGTGACCGGTGTCTGCATGTGTCGCAGGCCTTCAGCCACACGGCGGAGTACGATGCGGCCATCTCGGACTACTTCCGTCGCGAGTACAGCCGCGATGTCTCTCAGCTGCCGCTGCGTTACGGCATGAACCCCCACCAGGTGCCAGCACAGGTCTACACCACCGCGCCACGTCTACCCCTCACAGGTGATTAGTCACGTCTTTGTATGTATATATTATATACAGTGTAGCCCCGTTATAACGCGATGGTTGGGGTCCATATGGAAGTTATATATACATGGCTATATAGATGTTGAACAACAGTAGAGGCCGTCCATAGGTTGCAGGTTTGAATAAGCATCGAACAGAAATTAATTAAAAATACTCACGTACACTGTTACTGCACTTACAAAACATACACTTTATTCATGTTAAATAACTACAGATTCATGCTCTATGCTTCCCTCGAAACTTTTGCAGCTCTATGATGCGAATTCTGCAAAGTTTGTCTGAACACATTTCATACACAAAAAAACACCAAACCGTCGCTGTGACTGACGCCATCCTGCGGAAATGTCACGAATACACAACAAAAATAATTTTACTTCTAAATGCTTTCTCGACGTCGCACGAGGCATCGCAACTTGCGTAGCATAATGCGCTAATTATTGCACTCTAGTGCGAAATTTCGGCGAAAAAAAATGCCAAAAAAGGTGCTTTTCTATAGACGAAAATAGTGCAACGGTGAACAATCGCGGACGCTTACTCTTATATGCCTCCTATAAGAAGCAAGAAAAGGGGTTCCAACAACTCATCTGCGTTACGTCCGAAATTCGCGTTAATCGGGCGGCCGTCGGGTTCCACTGTATATATATAATATAATAATATATATATATATATATATATATATATATGAAATATATATTACGTAAAAACATTTGGACACACATTGAACATGCATGTAGATATGAAAATAAATATAGAAAATAAGAATGAGCATATTGCATATTGCATATTATAAACAGTGAATCATTTCCTGACATATATATTTATGCATTATATAATTGATGCAATAATAGTCTGGTGAACAATCTTGTAACGGTGATGCTAAGTTAACTTTTATAGTCACCGTTTGCCTTTAGTATAGTTACCGTATTACACAAGTACAGTGCTTAAGTTTAAAAATTGCACCCAATACTTGTTAGAGTGAGTTTGTTGATTTGTTTCTAAATTGAATCGCGATATGTTTAGGTTAGGATCTTTTTGTAAGCTACTACGACACGAATCATTATCATTAATGGCTAACTAATTACCACTGCAATTAAATATTTGGTGGTGAAATTCATTACATAAATACGATGTCAAGATAAGAGGCAAATGTTAACGTAATCGATCTAAAAACGTTTTGTCAGCTCACTTTAAATTTATTCGCGCGTGCATGCGGGTTCAAATCAGATGATCAGAATGAAAAGAAATTCACGGACGCTTGGCATAGATTAAACAACGCACTCCGCGTGTTTTAACGCAACTTGTTGTTACGTCCCTTCGGCTGCACATAATCCGTTGTTAAAGTTTCTGCACCACCAGGTATTATCTTTTGGCTGTTTCTCTCATGAGGAGCAGCAGGCCGCTGGTTGCGCTTGCTCCATTTCTTTGCTTGAGTAGTACGCGTGCGGTTTACTTCTCTGCCTGTTAAGTACTTCCCTGTTTAGCCTTCTCTATTCCGCCGCAATTGAACACCACATCCCTGTTTAACCTCCTTCTATTCTCCGTTTGAAGCACCGCCCTATCTGAATAACATCTCCGACGAAGACGTTGTCTTGTTTCAGTGCGCTAACCGGCGCGCGGCGGGTTCGTGAACCTGTGGGCGAACCGCGCGCTCAACGCATGGCAGCACTGGTAAAGGAGCTGAAACGAGCGACGGGCTGTCCAGACGGCAGCTTTCTTCAAGCACGTCAGCCCCGCAGGTGAGCGATAATTATCGTGCGTCCGTCCGCGCAGCGGCACTTGACGAATCCGTCGCCGCGGCGACGTCTCGCATCCGCCGATATACGGTATTGTATATAAGGATATAATGAATATATTTACGCTCTTGGCAACGGAGTGGAGCGGAGGTAATGTAATCGGTCGTCGTGTGTGTGTGTGTGTGTGTGTGTGTGTGTGTGTGTATGTGCGTGTGTGTGCGTGTGTATAGTGTGTGTGTTTGCTGATGTGTGCGAGTGTGCCGTGTGTGTGTGTGTGGCGTGTGCGTGTGCGTGTGGCGTGTGGCGTGTGCCGTGTGCGCTGTGCGTGTGCGTGGTGCGTGTGCGTGTGCGAATGCGTGTGCGTGTGCGCTATGCGTGTGCGTGTGTGTGCGGGCATGTGTGCGCGCGCACAGGTGGTGTGTGTGTGTGTGTGTGTGTGTGTGTGTGTGTGTGTGTATGTGCGCCGTGTGTGTGCGTGTGCATGTGTGCGATGTGTGCGTACGTACGTGACGTGTATGTGTGGTGCATTGTGATTGTAAGTAAGGGTGGCAGGTGTGTCATGGCCGTACCTCTATCTAGAAGACCAGGTCGTGTTGGTTAACGATGGGTAGCTGTCTTCAGGGAGCTAGTCGTGTCCAATGTAGGGCCGATCCTAACGATAAAGTAACCTGTCGTTCACACACACACACAACACACACACAACACACACGACGCACACACACACACACAACACACACACACACACCAACACACAACAACACACACACACAGCACACACACTCTAGCTGATCCAAACGGATGAGATTGCTACCCTGTCGTAAACACATCTCAGCCTGAATCCAACGATAACCTTGTCCCGTTCACACAACACACACACACACACACAACACACAACACACACACACACACACACACACACACACACACAAGCACACACACAGCACACACACAGCCAACACACACACACACACACACACACACCTCTAGGTGATCCAAGGATGACATCGCTACCTGTCGTTCACACACCTCTAGCTGATCCAACGATGACATCGTTACCTGTCGTTCACCCACACACGCCTTCTCTCACGGCGACTCGGCCGCAGCAGTCGTTGCGTTCACGTACAGGAACTCGTATCCCAGCTTGCGCATGAACTCGCGGCAGTTCGCGTCGCCCTCGACGATACGTATGCTAGTTTCTCCGAGCTCGCTCGTTCACGCGTGCGCTGTCTTCGCAGAGTCCGCGCGGTACGTCAGCAGGTTGTGCTTACCGACGAGTGGCGACGCCGCCGGCGCGTGCGCGTGAGTCGCCACGTACTCCCGCACCTCCGGCGCCACCTCGTAGCCGACGGTGGCATAGAGGGTCGGTGGCAACGTCCTCATAGCGAACCACCTCGTAGGGGGCGCCACCGCGGCGGAGGTGCGCCTCGCCGAAGTCGTAGGCGAGCAGCATCTTGACGCACATGTCGCCGACGTTGCTCGCCAGGTTGAGCCGGTAGACCTTTGCGGGGAAGCTTCTCAGCCAGGAGTTGAGGCGGCCGCGCGGGTCGCGCACGAGGTGCAGGATGTGCAGGGAGGGCAGTGTGGTGGCGCGCAGCGAAGCGACCGTGCGCAGCGACGCCCACAGCACCTTGGCGACGCGCAGCGGCGCCGCGCGGCACGTTGCGGCAATCTCTCGCTCGTCGAGCGTACCGACGCGGCAGTGTCTGATGCGCGTCTTGTCGTCGTTGTCGCAGCCAAGGCGGCGGTGCAGCGCGCGCGTGTTTCGGAAGCCGCGCTTGAACATGGCGTAGTCGGAGCGCGCGTATCGGACGTTTACAGGTGTGTTACGTATTCACAGGTGCATTACGTATTCACAGGTGTATTACGTATTCACAGGTGTGTTACGTATTCACAGGTGTATTACGTATTCACAGGTGTGTTACGTATTCACAGGTGTATTACGTATTCACAGGTGTGTTACGTATTCACAGGTGTATTACGTATTCACAGGTGTGTTACGTATTCACAGGTGTATTACGTATTCACAGGCGTGTTTCGTATTCACAGGTGTATTTACGTAATTGCACAATATAGCAATTACAGCTAATTACTTAATTACAGGTGATGGGATGGTTGGCAGGTAATTAGTACGTGGGTAAAAAATGGTGCGTTTTGCGAAAAATGCGTTTACGTTTAAAGAGCACGTCGTTAATTTTTTCTTTTTCATTTGCAGCTGCCTATACTTGGGTTTGGCTTTTCTCTCACCTTATGGGCTATTGTTCACTATAGCACGTTATTAAAAAAAAGAAAAATTAACTGATGAAGTGTATCCCGTTGTATGCAAAATTGTGTGTTTATGTGCTCATGTGCATTTTTCTGAGGAGTGGTGCGTAGCTTTCACCAGATTCTCGAAGGGATCCATGACTCAAAAAAAGATTAAGAACCACTGGTCTGGATGGTACAAATCAAATCTGACATTTAATGTTTATAGGCTAAACAAATATCGCTCGAATCAAACTCAGATGAAAAGCAAGGGGTGGTAGGTGAACGGTATTCGAACGTATAGGGTGCACGCCCGAGTAACGGGAGATGGGACGCGTAAGGGACATGTATCAAATACTCAAACGAGGATGAGACAGAAAGTTAGGTACACCGGGAATGACAGATCGGATCAGGAACGAGGGAGCGACAGAAGACAAGATGAACGAGGAATGACAAGTGAGTGATGCAAACATGAATTGAGAGAGGGGAAGAACGAGGAAACGACAGAAAGAAAGAAGAATGAGGAATAAGAGCGAGTAATGCGAACATGAAATCACAGACCAGATAAGGAGAATGAGGGAACGCCTGAGAGTAAGGTAAACAAAGTAAGGTAAACAAACTAAGGTAAACAAAGTAAGGTAAACAAACTAAGGTAAACAAAGTAAGGTAAAGAAATTAAGGTAAACAAGGTAAGGTAAACAAATTAAGGTAAACAGGGTAACTGCGCACCGAATAGGAAACAAGGAAATGACAGGGAAAAACGCGAACCATGAACAACACTGAATCGGGACTGAGAGAACGACAGGGAGTCAGGTAAATGAGGAACGATAGATCGGATAAGGACTGAGGGAACCGCTGAAAGTAGGGTGAACGAAGAACGACAAACCAGATGAGGTATATAATTATGAGCACCTGACAGGTAAAATGGGCTATACCACATGTAGGTAAAAAATTAGTTAGGTACAATTATGAAATTCCAATAAGTTGTTAGTTTTTTTCTGTTATTACATCAATGCAGAGGTAAGGTGGGCCATTCCCACATGTTGGCAAAATTTTGTCTCTTTCCTATTTTGGTAAAAGTATTTTATGTCATAATAATTTTCCACAATCTAAGTCATGCACAGACAGTCACTAAAGCAAGTGTACTTCTTATGCCGAAATTATGCTGATTTTTTTTAAACTTTAAACTTTAACCTTTATTTTCTCAAAATCTTGATTTTGTTGGATAGTCCACTTTACCTCTTACGGGCTCATATGGGGGAACGACAGAGAGTAACATAAGGTAAACTATGTACAGATAGCATCTCAGGGAGAGGCAGTGTGGGTCGGGAATGAAGGAGCGACGGAGAACGACGTAAACGAATAGGAACTAACAATGACCTGACACTCACTCACCCAAGAGAACAGCGTTTGAACACAGGAATGAATTAAAGACCGGATCGGGAATGAAGGAGCGACGAACCGTTAGGTGAACGACGACGGCGACATTCACCCATGTAGTGACGGTGAACTTAGAAGTGACATACCGGGTCAGGAGTGAAGGAGCGACGAACCGTTGGGTGACCGACGACGGCGACATTCACCCTAGTGACGGTGAACGTGGGAGTGACAGACTGGATCGGGAATGAGGGAGCGACGAACCACGAGGCGAACGAACCACGAGGCGACACTTACCGCGGTGCATGTAGAGCATCGTGAGAGCGAGTATGGCGAGGCTGAGCAGGCATGCGCCCGCCGTGCGTGCGTACCTCCGCTGCAGCGGCATCATCACAGGCATTGGAGCGTTTCAATAAAATATAATCCTAAATGAATACGAAATCTATTTACTACCAAAGTCTCATATTCAAATATTGAAGCCAGGCTCATATTGGTTGTCCTAGAGCTCACAGCGAATACGCCGCCCCCTTATTGTCCTCTTAGACAGATTAACCTGAATCGCTCTAAAAACAAACTCCGCGAAAACTGGGCGCAATCCAACTGACATTTCGCGATCGACGGCTAGAGGCCATCTCCAAACGGCCCCTAAACATTTTTTGGGGTGGCGCGCCTCAAGGGTAACACGTAGTGGCTTCTACAAGAAACGCCAAGACATGCTGTCAATCACCCACCACATGCTCGCTCATTGGCCGCTAGACGATCACGTCGTCCGTTGTCGAACAAAGCGTGATGTCAATCACACATGTTTTACGAACACCGCGCGCGCGCCCGCCTGGTTGACGACCTGACTTGCGAGTTTTTCAGCAGTGGTGCGAGTTTTTACACTTAGCGGCCGTGGGAGTGGGAGAGAGAGCGAGCGAGAGATAGGAGTTTTTACACTTAGCGGCCGTGGGAGTGGGAGAGAGAGCGAGCGAGAGATAGGAGTTTTTACACTTAGCGGCCGTGGGAGTGGGAGAGAGAGCGAGCGAGAGATAGGAGTTTTTGCGCAGCGCGCTGCATACCACGCGGTCGGACGTTTGACACGCAGCGCGAGAGCGAGCGAGAGAGAGAGAGAGAGAGAGAGAGAGAGAGAGCGCGAGCGAGAGAGAGAGAGAGAGAGAGAGAGAGAGAGAGAGAGAGAGAGAGAGAGAGAGAGAGAGAGAGAGAGAGAGAGAGAGAGAGAGAGAGAGAGAGAGAGAGAGAGAGAGAGAGAGAGAGAGAGAGAGA
>NW_014578018.1:50224-53726 GCF_000485595.1 Priapulus caudatus | reverse complement strand
TGACTGAGCGTTTTTTTAATATTATATCTATAACCTCTAATTTCTTGAATATCGTCATATAATCATTGTCATCTTCTAAAACTACAAGGACATCGCTGACGCTGTGGAGACGTGCGCGGCCTTGCTTTTGGCGCATTCGTCTCACTGCGGACAGACATGCTTCTACTTGACATATCCCGCGGTCGCGTGCGCATATCGCGGGACTTCGAGGTTCATCGCGTGCAGGCGCGTTTAGGCATCAACAGCAAAGCTGTGCCACGCAATCTTGTATCATGTCTCTCTGGATAAATTTTCCAAAAACAAGATAATTTTCTTTAACGAACTTGCGGCACCGGTGCGCCCGGCGGCGGCGGTTGCTGCCCCCTTTTTGTCTATTTAGACAGATACCTTAGACAGGGGTCTGAAAACGCACTCTGCGAAAACTGGGCGCAATCCAACCGACATGTCGGGATGGACGGCTTGAGGCCATCTCCAAACGGTCCCTAAACTTTTTTTGGAGTGGCGCGCCTCATGGCTAAGACGTAGTGGCTCCTACAAGAAAATTCCAGAAATGCTGTCAATCAGCGATGACGCGCTCGCTCATTGGCCGCTACGCGATGACAGACGCTACTGCCGAGTATAGTGTTATGTCTATCCCAGAGCTTTTTACGAAGTGTCGTACGGCGCTCCACGTGGGGTGGCGGGGCCTAGATGCTATCTCCGAAAGTGCTGACGCCGTGCCGGCGCCTGACTGCGTACGTGCGAGGTTTTACCAACCTATTGACCTCGCGCTGCCCGTGGCGACGGCACGTCGTGCGAGCACCTGCGCTAACGTGGCGGGCGAATACTGCGAGCACGTGGTGGCGTGGCCGTGCCAGTTTTTACACGTAGCTAAGTAGATACTGGCAAAGCAGCAGCAGCAACCAAAACTCGCCCCTGCCGCGCAGCGCGGCTCTGCAGCAGCAGCAGCAAATGCCCCCTCCCAAGGCCGCCATAGCCGAGCCGGTGTGTGACGAAAACTGCGCGATGTTACGCTTCCCGCTATACGGATTCGCGCGCCCGCCCTCCTTCGGAGCGCGAATCCGTATAGTGGGCAGCTCGAGATGCTATATACAACACACCGCGGTCGCGTGCCCCCAGTCCCGCGGAAGTGCGCGGCTTAACCGCTCTCGGCGGTCGGGGAACAACGCATCTTTTGCGCAACGCCACCTTGTACCCGGTCTCTCTGGATTTCAGATCTATTTTCTAAGTAAGAAAAAGCTTTTTAGGGAGGATTAGCACCAGGGAAAGCTGTTGTTATTCGGGGAAAGGTACCAGACACATTGCCTCGGTAAGCAAAAATCCTGCTCCATAAGTCATGATGATTGAGTGGACGCATGCCATTGCCAGTACTCTGTATCAGGCCAGCTCAGAAAACTGCTTACAAACAATTATAACGAGAAAAAACAAGCAATATTATTGAAGCACATATTTTCCCCTCACAGATTTGCGATCAATCTCCAAGCTGGACCACCAGCGACACCGCAGTCTGACATCGCACTGCATTTCAATCCACGATTTAATCAGAGCACCGTGGTGCGAAACACTCTGCAAGCAGGAGAGTGGGGCGCAGAGGAGAGGGACGGGGGACTACCTTCAAACTTGGTCCCTGGTGAAGCTTTCGAGATTGCTATTCTAGTGGAGGAAGATTGTTATAAGGTAAATACGTGTTTACTGTTCGGTTTTACATAGATTTACATAGATTTACATAGATTTTCTTTTGACTCTAGGTCTCCTCAGAGAACCTCTACTGTCAGGTCTCGACAAATTTCCATGTCACGGTGTTAAGGGTTGGTGGCTTGGATAGATTCTCTATACTCGTAGTATAGGGGCTGGTTTCTATGTACTGATCTATGTACAAATGAGTATTTCCTGATGTTCAATCTCGTTCTGGTTTTGTAGATTTTGTATGCATGTCCCCGTGTTACCGATTCACCTGCTGTTGTAATGAAGTCCGACACTTCAGGATCATATTTACCGGTCAGTATTTTATACATTTCAATCATGTCACCCCTCACTCGCCTATAGACTAGAGTTGGGAGCCTGAGTTGCCGGAGACGATCATCATAGGAGAAATCTGCCATACCAGGGATTTGCTTGGTTGCACGCCTCTGAACATTTTCGATAGCTTCTATGTGTTTCACTAGATGGGGAGCCCATATCTGATTTGCGTACTCCAGGTGAGGGCGTACAAGACCAGTGTATAATAATTTAAAAGTTTTCAAATCCATGTATTCCATAGTGCGCCTAATCAGCCCCATGATCGAGTTAGCTTTGTTAACTTTTTCAGTAATATGTTTATCATAAGCTAGTTTGTTGTCAATGGTGACACCAATATCTTTTTCTTCTTCAGGGTACTTCAGGTTTGTTCCGTCCTTCTTGAGCTTGTAGTTAAATTTGTCTATTCTACTTTTCCCTATTCGCATGACCTTGCACTTGTCGGGGTGGAAACACAGCATCCAACAGTCCGTCCATTTCTGCATTTTGTACAAGTCATCTTGCAAAAGCTCACAATCCCCGACTTCCCTGATAGCCCTTGAGATCTTGGTATCATCAGCGAATAAGTAGATGGACGTACCCTCCTGTGTTACCTCTGGTAAGTCATTGATGTATAAGACGAATAGGATCGGGCCAAGCACTGACCCCTGGGGAATACCACTTGTCACCTCTTTCCACTCGGACATCTCTCCTTTCACCACTACTCGTTGCTTACGTCCTAGTAGAAAAGCTCTAATCCACGAAGTGAATGGTTCCAGTATTCCGTACATTCCCATCTTATGTATGAGGCGCTGGTGGGGCACCTTATCAAAAGCTTTCATGAAGTCACAGTAAATTACATCCACACAGCCTCTCTCATCCAAGATTTCTGTCCAATTTTCTAGTACTTGTATCAGCTCAAGAACAGTAGACCGCCCACTGATAAATCCAAATTGTTTCCTACTGAACAGTTTATTACTTTTCATATGGTTAACAATGCTCTCTCGAATAATAGTCTCTATAACCTTACACGTTATGCATGTCAGACTGACTGGTCTATAATTCCCTGCCACCTTCCTTTCTCCTTTCTTGAAGATTGCTGTTACATTAGCGCACTTCCACTCCTGTGGTATCTGCTGGGTTTGTATAGACGCATTAAAAATATCTGATAGTGGTTTGCTGATCACTGTACGTAATTCCTTCAGGACTCGGGGGTGGATGTTGTCAGGGCCTGGTGATTTGGAAGTTTTGAGTTTTTCTAGCACTCTCTCTACTATTTCGGGTGTAATGGTTATTGAGTCTAGTTTAGTTTCTGCTTTTAGTGTTATAGCTGGAAAGTCGCCCTCGGGCTCCAATGTAAATACCGACGAGAAATAGTCTGCTAGCACTTCTGCCTTCTCCTTATCACTACCTGTAGTATCTTTTTGCTCGTTGCATGTGTACAAGTCGGGAACACTAACACTGGTCTTAGTTTTTGTCTAAACTGACATAGTCAGATGCAGCTTGT
>NW_014578018.1:7123-50214 GCF_000485595.1 Priapulus caudatus | reverse complement strand
AGAACTTCTTGGGGTTTGATTTTGCCTCGTCTGCTATTGCTTTTTCATAATGTTTTGTGCTCTTTCTGGTAATTTTTCTGACCTCGTTCCTTGCTTTACAGTACTTCAAGTACACTTCCTCCTCTCTTGTTTTTAGAAACTTCAACCACAGTCGTTGTTTCCTCTTTACCCTGGTTAGAACCTCCCTACTGAGAGGTATTGCATGCCTCTTATTTTTTTGCTGTTCGACACTCGTCTCCTTGGCACACATGACATCACAGCCTCGTTTAGTTTTTGACTGAACATAGACCACATAGAGTTAACATTCCCACTGCATGTTGACAATTCACTACTCCAGTCTAGGTCCATGACACCTCGTAACTTTTCATAGTCTGCCTTGTCATACATGTATCTTAATTTAACTCTGGGCTTCTCTACTATATATGCATTAAAACGGAAACATATCAGCGAATGATCCCTTTTACCTACAGGGGCTTCAATAGCAATATCACTCACCATGCCTTCCTCACTGGAAAATATAAGGTCTAGTGTACTAGGTATATCTGTTCCTCTACCCCTAGTAGGCTCCAGTATGTGTTGGTACAGATAACAATCTCGCACTGTTTCTAAAAACTGGTAGTTTATACTGTCTGTACCACCGGATACTGTTCCGCTGTCCCAATTTATCTCTGACATATTCAGATCACCTAGGAGGATTACATGAGTGTATCTTATTGCACACACCTCCCTGAATATGCTACACATTTCCCTGAAATTGTCCTCTGTGCAGTTTGGGCTTCTGTATAACCCACCAATTAAAAGTTTATCTTTGGCAGCCAGTTGCAGTTCACAGAAAATCCCCTCGTCAAAGTCATGATTTAATTCACAGGGTGTGTACTTCAAGGTGTTCTTAACATACATGATCATTCCCCTGCCTGGTGATCCCTTACCTATATTAAGGTTAGTGGTACTGCTTCGAAACCCTCCATATTGAACTCGGATAAGTGAATGTTTCTTGTGAAATACTTCGGTTTAACTTCTTGGACTACTACTATAGATGGATTCCTGTTGTTTATTCTAATTCTAAGTTCTTGTAGCTTCTCTTGTGTTAGCGTATCTACATTTGCGAACATAATCTCCAACGAATTTACACTATTTACATTTCGCCGTCTCTGGTCGCTGTTCAGATTCGGGTTAGGTCCTGCAGGGTTATTGTGGTCTTTATGTTTATTTTCCTGACCTGCTAGTCATTTGGGTTGGTTGGGTCCTTCATTTGGACCCACCTCCTTAGCTTGTGCTATAGGCTTCCTGGTAGTATTTTCTACTGCCTTAATTCTTAGGGTCCTTGACAATCATACCCCTTCTCATTATGTAGTCATTATGGCCCTGTTCTCTTAGCAGTCTTAATTGTTCTCTGAGCTTTTTGCCTTCCTCCTGTTCTTTCCTTGTGAGATCTGGCGATATGTAAACAGTGTTCAATTCTTCTAGTTCCCTTCGTTCCTTGGCATGTGATAGTATAACTCTCTTCTTCTTGATATCATCCAGTGCTACCAGTAAGAGTCTGGGTTTGTCACCCGGGTCTTTTTTAGAATCAAATAGGTTTTTGTTATCAAATAGGTATACGACTACTGGGATACTGTAATGAAATGGGATATGCATTTTTTAATTTTAACAAAAGAAACAACTTCTGTCTCCGGGGGATCCTTTATTACCGCTGATGACATCACACGGGACTGTAGAAAATTATTAAGTTAATGAACACGTTAGTTTTGGCACTTCAATATTTTATGCAACCTGGTAGAGTTCATGATAAATGTTACCGGTAGTTTAATGTGTATTATCACTATTATCAGTATAAATACCAGTCCCTCGGGGTTCAGGCCCCTGTCTTGTGGTTGTCGAACGCTCACGCAAGCATTTCAAATAACAGCAACACTCCAATTGCAGTTAAAATTTATATATTCTTTCACAAACACACGTTGATTTGCAAAAACGACTTCCTCTCCCTCTCCCGCGTCACTTCTCACCAAAGATCGTATAGTGCCGGAGGCACAAGATAGACCACTCATGCGAAATCACGTGCAATGACGTGTAGTACGCAATGGAGCGCAAAGTTTGCACGTGATTTCGCAGCAGCCGGCTGAAATGTGCGATAGGATATGTTTACTAGGCACTTCTAATTTTAACATATATATTTTTAATTTAGTTAGGGTTAGGGTTAGGGTTAGGGTTAGGGTTAGGGTTTTTGCATCATTCTTTAATATATCGTAAATATATGTTAAATTAGAAGTGCCTAGTAAACATATCCTATCGCACCTTTCAGCCGGCTGCGGAGCACCACGTCCGCCATTTTAGAAAGCAAAGCCCGCTCCGCGTCTGTTTGATACATAGAAATAATATGGATAACCATGGTTAATATATATATATATATATATATATTATAATATAATGTAACAGATACTATTTTTATGCCAATAGATGTATCAAATCTCTCATTCAAGTGTACAAAAATCTAACAATGATTCATAATCGGATGTTTCTATGTAGTATGTACACAGTGCAATGGTGTAGACTGTAGTGTCAGACAGTGGTACAGTGCACAGGCACTTCATTAGACCGTCTCAACAAATAATGGTAAATAAACACTAAATGTATCTACTATCAAAGTATTAATGTTTCTCTACTCTATTTCGCCTATTATTGTCGATAACTTGCTGTAAATGCCGTTTAAATGCTCATCTGCAACACACAAGTAGTGAAGTACACCGCACGTACGTGTAGCGTTGAATATCGTATCGTAGACAGTAGACGTAAGAGTTTGTATAAACGGTAAACAACTATAGGTTTATTCTAAGCACGAGCAATAACAGTGTGTACACATACCAGCGGTGGTCCAGGACTCTCTCGTTTCTCTCAAAACCCCTCTCTTTTAAGCTGTGTGCGCGTGCTACGCGCGCTACAGGTTTCCTGATTTATGGCCCGGCTAGTGATTACAAGGACGGCTGGGGACGAACGATTCATTGTTGGAGTTCGATGTCTCCTTGACCAGTTCTCGGACTGTCGTCAAACGCTTACTGAGTGCCCGTTTGACACCTTCGGCCCTGTTCTAGGGTCGGGCGAGGCTGTCGCCCGGCCGTGAGAACAGGCCCTCCCTTCTAAATATGTCGTACGCCATCTGTCGTACGTCCCTGAACGGTGGTATTTGCCACCGTTCCCACGGTACGACATTTCTGCATTACATTTCACCCTGCCCCAAAAATTTAATCCAGTCTCCTGACTGGAGAAAGTTACTTTTAAGAAAAAATTACCGAGAAAAAAAAAGCTTGCTGTGCTATCGTCGTGATAGGTTTTGCTTGTAATTGTAACCGTTTAAGTGTATAATCTTACCCTAGTGTTTCTTGTAACTGCCACCGCGTAACATGCCAACTAATAACATACAATTCAAATACAATTCGACTTAATTGGATTCTAATACAATTCAAACACCATTTAACTCGAATCGATTCAATGACAATATAATGCCAAATACAATTTTAACTAAATTCAATGAAACGACAATATAATCCAAATACCCGTATATAATACCCCCGTAATACTCGTATGTCATCCCGTCACCAATCGTGCAATATACTGTACATTAAAATTTTAAAATTTACGATTATATTCGTACGTCAAACCGTCACCACTCGCATCATATACTGTTCATTAAAATTATAAAATTTACGATGATATTCGTACGTCAAACCGTCACCACTCGCATCATATACTGTTCAATCGCTATAAAAATGACCGTTTAAAATGTAAAAGTTACGTACAAACGTTACAATTCGCGTCCGAAATGTTATCGTTTGCGGATGTTGTTTTAACCGCGCGTATCAAAACTACTAAAATGCATAAAAACGAAAAATTCGCGGAAAAGGTTGTAAACTGTATGTAAAGGTTATACTTGGCCTTTGGC
Source organism: Priapulus caudatus (assembly GCF_000485595.1). Taxonomy (NCBI): domain Eukaryota; kingdom Metazoa; phylum Priapulida; class Priapulimorpha; order Priapulimorphida; family Priapulidae; genus Priapulus; species Priapulus caudatus. Next base: position 46,277 of record NW_014578018.1, on the reverse strand, counting down.
CTTTGTGTACTGCCGTACACAATAATACTATGAGAACCACATGAGAAGAAAAACTAAAACAAAAAAAGGAATGATAGTAAGAGAATGTTTAGAAAATAGTTTATGAAATACATTTTATCTTGTAACTTTAAATGGAAAAATACCCGTTTGTTTATTTCAGTACTAATGCCAGAACCCGTAGTCTGCGGGGAAAAGGGAAGAAGGAACAGTTTGCCCTTACCTACTTAATAACCCAGCTTAATGGTGAAGCCATGCAAACCGGTGACCAACAAACCAACTTAGTAACCATCCAAGTAGGCCCCCCCAACCCGACGTCGTTTGCGTTCGATCTCGGCGAAGGGGTCCCCATGGAGTGGCGGCCGTGGAGTCGGTTGTGGCAACGGTGAAAACTCCGTCAGACTATACCGTAGCATCTGTCGGTGCAACGCCTCGAGATGCTGTACGTCTTCCGGGTCGTTGTATTCATCGTTTGGATCGTATGCCCTGAGGTGGGTATAGTAGGTCTCTATCAAAGACTCCCCCCGTGTATTCGAAAATGGGTCAAATCCCCCAGGCATGTACTCGTCGTAGTCGTCCTGCCTGTTTACCATCCACCAGGCGTCGTTTAATTCGATCCCTGGTGGCGGGAGTGGGATCGCCCCCCTTAAAAAATGTAAAACCCCTGTCAGACTGGGCGGTTGTGGCAGGTTCTCGAAATCTGGCACGCGTGACAGATAGATGGCTGGCCCCACAATGTCTTGGTACAAAAACCAGCCAACTATGTGTATATATCGTGCCAGGGTCAGGCGTTTGATTGCCTCCCCGCACCGACCGAACAACTCAAGGTACTTTTCCGGACCGTGTACCCCTTCCTGGTCCATTATCAGCTCCAACAGTGGGACATCGGCGGGGTAGTCGGTGTCCCCTGCATGACGCATCTCGTCGTAGCATCGAGCTGCGCTGTCTCTCTCCTCCTCCGGCCGGGTGAAGGCGAGCCACGAGTCTGGCGCTAGGTGGGAGTATTCGGGAGGTATCTCCCAACAGTCCTCCCACCCCTGCCATTTCTCGTGGTCTGCTAGCAGAGCGCAGACGTGCGGCTCCCCTTGCGCCTCCTCCAGCTCCCTCCACTCGTTAGCCGTCTCCTCTCTCCCTCCGGAGCTTCTCCTCAATTGCTGCAGGTAGGCCTGCCACGAGGCCTCCTCTTCTGCCTCCTCCTAAGCCTTCTGCGCTGCGTCGTTCTTGGCCTGCATCTGCAGGCTTTCGGCTGCCTCCGCTCTGTACAGCGAGCTGCCGTTCATGGCGTCGGCCGTGCTGGCGGGTTCCGCCGGAACGTCGGCGGTGAGGTTGCCGTACACCGCTTCCCACGTTGTTGCGTGTTCTCTTGGTGCCATGGTGTTGTTGTTGTTGTCGTTGTTGTTGTTGTTGTCTCGTTGATTCTGGAATACTTAGAACGTTGGTTAACTGGAACACGTAGTTGTTTGTTGCTATGCCGGCTGTCGACCTGTGGCGTCGTTAACTGTCCCCTCGAGGCAGGCGTTGTGAAACGGTTACTATCGGTCTATTGTTATCGCACAGTGGAGTGATTTACATATCGTCTTGGCATAGTGGGTGGAAGAGGTGGGATGGGTCGAAGGCTCGGGCTGGTTTCGTGGGACCTGTGACGTAGGTGGGGGTGGGGGTGGAGGTGGGGGTTATGGTCGCGTAGGTGGGGGTGGGGGTTGTCGGGAGTGACCGTAATGGTATGGCTATCATTTCGGTTTCTGCGTTCACGGGTGTTGGGTCACGTGGAACTGCCACCCTCTGTACCCTGCAGCCCCGGGCTGTTCTGAAGGTCACCGGGACTGTAGGTCGAAACCGCTGCCATAAACCCCTCTTATAACATCGAAAGTAAAAAACTAGCGCGATTCCCGCCACAATTATCCCTGCCAGACTCCCGTACGCTGCCGAGTGGTGCGTGTTAACATGATAATCTGCCGTGTCCCAATGATCATATGCAGTTCCCTGCGATGCAATTTGCTTCCCCCGTTCGACTGCTGCCACGAGGTCAGTAAACGAAACATCTAAATCTGCATCTGCATACAGTTGTGGAGGGACTACTGCCGTCGGAATGAGTGCTGTGGAATTTATTACTATCCCCTTGTGTACCTCGTACAGCTGTTTCCAAATTTGCGGGATCTGTCTAACGATTTCGGGTAGGGCTTGTGCTGAAGTGCTGACGGACACGTTGGTTTCGTGGCAAAAATATGGCGGTAGCGTAAAAGCTGCGGCATCCGCCTTACAACCCGACCGTAATTGAACAATCTTTTGTCTTTTTATGGTTAGTTCTGTGACCTTGATTTGCGCCGTAGAATGTGAATTTGACATGATATAACAATTTTAAACGACGCTGGCGCGGAGATTAACCATTTACCGTTCGCTATATACCTGGCCTGTGGTTCGGGTTTCTGATAGAAAACAACACGCTTGTGACACAATGTTTGAATTTGGTTAATGTCGTTTTGATACAAAGCAATCGCGCATGAATTTATTGATGTTGCCGGGAAGATAGGAGTGTATACGTCGCAAATTACCCGGTGTTGTTGTAGACATGATTGTAGTCTAAGTGCGTCCGGATATATGTATACTGACCGGTCTAGACTAATCCCGATATACCTATTGTCCGTCTCGTAGTATGCGGCTGTCTGGCTGGTGGGGCCCGTTTTTGTACTTGTACTATTAGGTAGAAACACCGGCGGTGTTATAATCTCGTAAATGCGAAAATCCATATCTCGGTAAGACAGCGATATGAAGGCTAGTACGTGCAATGCGCCCGGTGTCGGCACCACGACAGCTGTAATCATGTCGTAATATAGTAATAATTGAGTGCTGTATGGGTATGGGAACTGTATCAGGAAGTGATTCTTGAATGGCGGCTAGGATTTTACTAAGCTGCATTGGGGGAACAAGTGTGGGTGGTAAGCGATCTGTCAGTAGTATGTTGACATATCGTTGTAAAGCGTCAATCTGATCTCGTGCATGTCCGAAGGCGAGTTGTAACCCGGTTAACGCTACATGTAAGCGTGAGAGCATTACAGACTCGTGAGCTGCTGCTGTCCTCCATTCATAAATCTGTCTTGTGACAGTTTCTACGGCCGTTGCCACTTTCTTTGTGTCCCGTATAACGTCTTTTAAAATTTGTGTATGAATTTTAGTATAGTTAATGACGGTGAGTGCTTGGTCGATGATGTGGTGGGTTTGTGTCTGGGATATTCGCATGGTCGCTATGTTTTGTTGTAGGTGTTGGACATCATCGTCCGTCGCTGTGCCGAATAAAAATTTACTAAGCTTGCCGATGCCGGAAAAAATAGATCGCGTTCTACGTGTGCGGTGAAGTGCGTGTAAATTATCCATCTTTCGTTCGAGAGCATTCATGCGTTCCGTAAACCATCCTAATTGCACCTGAAACATTCTATAAGCGCTATCTGCTATCTGCACCGAAGCCCGTTTCGCCTGTACATCTGCGTAGTCTAATATGTCGCGCTGGTCAGGGAATGGGAGTCTGTCATGTAAATTCACCCATCCTTTGCCCTGGTCGATGTCACTCCCCGGCAATTTTATCTCTGTCAACAGTAGTAATTGTCTTCTTAACGTGTCCATGTAGTCATCCATCGCTGATAGGTTTAATGATAGGGTTATAGCCCAAGTTGATTGAGTTATTGCGATTCGTCCCCTCTGCACGAATAAAACCCCCGCGTCCTGTTGTCGTATCTCGTTTTCTGTTTCTCCCGTCACGAGTAGTGGGAGCACCAGTATCAGCCAGGTGTAGGGCCTCATTCTGGAAACAACAGGAACACGACTTATTTATAGGGTTTACAACCCTGTTTCTAAACGGCCTGTGTGTTAAGTTATAATCCCGCTAGGTGCGCTAGTGGTCGTAAATCATCCTCGTCCCATTCTTCGTTGTCAACATCGTCGCCGTTGTCGTTAGCGTTAGGTGGTGCGTTGTGTACTTGTCCCCCGTGTATCATTTTCGCGCGCCTGGGATGTACGTCCCGTACTGTATGTGTCGTGTGTTCGGTCTGTGTGTCTATGCGGTCCAGTGGTTTTGTCCATGCGTCCGCTGGATATGCTATTTTGAGATTATCTATGTGTACCCTGTGTGTGGCCGTCTGGTCCTGCCGTTTGATCCTAACTACTAGTGGCCTGATCTGTTCTACGATGACGTAAAATGGGCGCCATGCAGAGTGTAACTTGGCGGTTTCGTCCGGGCGTAATACGGGGCTGTACCAGTAGACTGAGTCTCCTACCATAAACCCCTGGTCTTTCGCTCGTTTATCATATAAGTTCTTGTTTTTCTCTCTTGTTAATCGTGTATTTTCGTGTATGTTTGTCCATGCGTGGTATAGTCTCTCTGTTGCCTGTGATATTGGGTCATCTGCGTACTGTAACCGGCGGGGGTGTAGAAGCACGTCTAGTGGTAATCTCGCTTCTCTCCCATGATGTAGAAAGTAGGGTGTATACCCGCTAGTCCCGTGTACCGAGGTTCTGTATGCAAACAACAAGGCTCCCAGCTTCGTGTCCCACGATGAATGATCGCAGTTTATGTAGCATGCAAGTAAGTTATTAAGTGTTCTGTGAAAACGTTCGACTATCCCATTGGAAGCGGGGTGGTAAGGTGCTGTTTTGACGTGTTTGATTCCCAGTTCTTTCCCTAATTGTGTCATTAGCGAGTTACAGAATTCTTTGCCGTTATCTGTTAAGAACATTTCTGGGCAGCCGTGGCGTGGAATGAACTTGTTGACAATGACCCCCGTAACGACCTGGGCTGAGCGGAGTGGGATCGCGTATGCTTCCGGCCATGCCGTAAACAAGTCGATAAAAGTCAGACAATACCGGTTAGCGCTACCCGTCACCGGCAATGGCCCCATTATGTCAATGGCTACCGCTTGACAAGCATGCGTGGTTTGGGGCGCGTGCTGCATGGGTGCGCGGATTCTCTGCATTTTGCGTGCCGCACAGGTTACGCATGACTTGACGTATTCGTACACGTCGGAAAACATACGCAGCCAATGATAGCGTTGTTGGATCCTTGAAAGGGTTTTTGAAAAGCCTAAATGCCCCGAGTAGGCATGGTCGTGAAACAGCGGCATAATCTTGGTAATTAGGCTGCGTGGGAGTTCTAATTGCGACCCGCACTCAAGCTTGTCTGCACTGACGTGGAACACTAATCCGTCATCCATATAATAGTCGGCGACGAACCGCGCATCGCGTAAGGTGCATGTGTCTGTTGTCAGCGCCTGCCTGACGCGTGTCAGAAATGGATCGTTGTTTTGCATGTCCCTAAACCCGTCCATTGTAATCTCTGCTGGCAAGTTTATGGCCGCGGTCTCCGCGGTGTGCCGCGTCACTGGGCTGACGTGAATGTGTGCGACGGCAGATGGTGGTGGTGGTGGTGGGGTGTGTCCTGTTTGTGTGGAGGCGCGTCGTGTGAAAGTGCGAGTTGTCCGTCAGGCATTAGTCGGCTGAGCGCGTCTGCCTGCGTGTTCGTGGATCCGGGTTTGAATGCTAGTGTCAGGTTGAACTGGGATAGCGTCAATGCCCAGCGTTGTAACTTGGCATTTCGTAACGTTTTGGCTTCTAAGATGAATTTTAGCGGCCGATGGTCAGTGACGACGTGACATTGCCCCCCGTATAGAAAGTGCTTCAGTCGTCCCACGCTGTAGACGAGAGAATAGCATTCTTTTTCAATTATGGGCCAACGTGTTTCCGTGTCAGTGAACTGCTTACTAATATATGTAATGGCTCTCTCGCGGCCCTGGTCATCCGTCTGTGTCAACACTGCGCCTAATGCATACCCCGAGGCATCACAATAGAGTGTATACGGTCGACTCGGGTCGGCCAGTGCTAAAATAGGTGGGTTAATGAGGGCTACCTTCAGTGCTCGGAACGCCTGGTCTGCTTCCTCAGTCCACACAAAGGGTGTTCCTTTGTGGGTGAGCTGCGTGAGAGGTCGTGCTATTTTAGCGTAATCTTTAACAAATTTCCTGTAATACCCCGCAGACCAAGCCATTGACGAACGCCTTTCGCTGTTGTTGGGGCTGCTAATGCTTGAATGGCCTTTGTTTTTTCTGGGTTCGTAGCGATACCGTCTGCGCTGATAATATACCCCAGATGTTGAACTTTTTCACTAAGGAAGTTACATTTAGTTGCCTTGAACTTAAGATTCGCGTTTCGACAGCGGCGGAAAACTTAGTGCAAATGTTGCATATGTTCTTCGAAAGTGAGGCTGTATATCATTATATCGTCCAAATACCGCATAACATGTGATACAATGTAAAACCGACAAATAACGTTCACTTACCCGACAAGTGAGTGCTGACAGTGAAGTTCTACGGCCACGTCGATCGCAGTAGTAGCACTTTGCGTTGCGTCGCAAAGGGAGACGAAGATTCTTTTGGTCAAACGGCGCCAAATTGTAGCGTTGAATATCGTATCGTAGACAGTAGACGTAAGAGTTTGTATAGACGGTAAACAACTATAGGTTTATTCTAAGCACGAGCAATAACAGTGTGTACACATACCAGCGGTGGTCCAGGACTCTCTTGTTTCTCTCAAAACCCCTCTCTTTTAAGCTGTGCGCGCGTACGTCGCGCGCTACAGGTTTCCTGATTTATGGCCCGGGCTAAGTGATTATACAAGACGGCTGGGGAGCGAACGATTCATTGATGGAGTTCGATGTCTCGGTGTCCTTGACCAAGTCTCGACTGTCATAAAACTCGGCGTTACTAGAGTGCCCGTTTGACAACCTCGCCCCTGGTTCTAGGGGTACGAAAGGTGAGAAAACATTCTTTTGTTCGACAATCGCACTGCGTGAAAGAGTTGTGCAATCTCGCCCAATCTAAACAGCTCCGCCCGAGACGTGAGAACCAGGCCGTCCCTTCTAAATATGTCCGTAGCCCATCTGTCGTACGTCCCTGAACGGTGGTATTTGCCAGGCGGCGAGCCGAGCCGCGCGGCGGCGGCCCCGCGCGTTTCCCTCACGGTAACGACATTTCTCGACACTCTCAACCACAACATACCCCTATCACAAACACACAACACTGCCACTGGTACTCACATGTATCAACGAAGATTGCACAACTCTTTCACGATGGATTTCGAACAAAAAAAGAATGTTTTCTCACCTTTCGCGTCTTCTTGTGGACGCTGAAGAAAGACAGGTCGGCGCTTTACACTCTGACGATCTCGAGCAATTTACAGCAGAACAGTAAGCTGAGCTGACAGCACACAGCAGACAGTTGCACAGTAGCAGATACAGCAACATCCGGGAACTTCGTGTAAACTTGCTTCCTAAAATGGCGGTTGTGGCGACCCATGACCTACTACGCTATAGTCGCGTTCACACGGTCATGATTTGGCTCGAGCCAAATGGGCTAGATTTGGCTCGGGCCAAATGGGCTAGATTTGGCTCGGGCCAAGTTTGGCTCGGGCAGGTTTGAGTCGGCGCATTCACACGTACGCAAGTGAATACTGTCTGTCAAATTCAAATTCAAATTCAAATAAATTTTATTGCAAAAATATCTCACAGATAAATTGGCAGTATGTCGCGAGATGGCGTTGTTTACTATTTATTTAGAGTGTTTACTTACGGTTACGTTCCGAGTTTAATTATCAATCTTGAAAACGTGCATTCTGATCAAATTTTTCGAATTTTTATACTGTTTTGGAACTTTTATACTGTTTTGGAATTTTTATACTGTTTCAACGGATTCTACCTCTCTACCGCTCGCCGAAAGCTGGTGCTAAAATTTGGCTCGGGCCTGGTCCGACGTTTTCGATGGGGCCAAATCTGGCTCGGGCCTAATTAGGCTCGGGCCAAAAACGGCCGTGTGAACGCTCGGCTCGAGCCAAATCTGGCACGGGCCTAATTAGGCTCGGGCCAAAAACGTCTGTGTGAACGCGCCTTATGATTGGAGAGTGGTTTATCTTGTGCCTCCGGCACTATACGATCTTTGCTTCTCACCTCACAACACGCACGCCAGCGCCATATATCGTCAAATAAAACTATAAACGGAACAACTCTACATAACAATATATACTAACCGCTACATACTCCCCCCAACAAAAATAATGTCTTCCACGGCATTAGGACAACTAATTACTTAAGACATTAATTTAATTCAAAATCTGTCAATAGTCAAACCAACATCTTATCCTTCCATAAGTATGCAATGTTCATTTCAGTCTGCCTCTTGATAAATCATAGGGTTTTCAATTACAGCAATTACATATATGACAATACAATTACATTTTTAATCAGGCAACACAATCCACTAAAAACAAGGGGCAACCGCCCAGCGGTAACATTACAACAGGAAGGCAGATACACTGCCATATTCTATTTTCCAGATTCAAACATCAATAATATGCATTGTTTTGGGTTTCCATCCAAGCCACGAAGATGACCAGTTTATGGGTTGAATAGTTAAGCAAGCCGGAGCAGGTGTACCCATAACATCATATGTGTATCGCTTTGGTGGCTGCTTGTTTCTCACTTGTCGAGGTTCCCTGATCCTGTCTGCGAAGGGGTTACACTCCTCCTCCGTATGTTCTGATTCCCCAACACTGGGTTCCGACGACACACTGTTATCTTCTAGGTCACCCTCTGAGGCCTGGAGATTCTCCTCGACATCGCTATCCTCAGAATTCTGAAGATCATTCGCACGATTGCTTTCCCTATGCACTGGGAGACTCATCGATACAGGCTTCATCCTGATCCCGATGGTTACCTCTATTCATTTCCGCTCGGTGATCGGATTGAGTCCTTGGCACAAACTCTGGGGCTTCCGGGTTTGAGCCTAGTGGTATCCCCACACCTTCCTCGGCCCAATCTGGTTTCTTAATGGTAAAACCAATAACACAATTATCAGCCTCTGTTGACTCATAGCCATCGGAGTCCTGCAGATACTCTACCTTACCTTTAAGATTGTCGTCACGCTTCTCTTTGGTTTTGTTCAGTGGGGTTGTTTCTATCCTCGGCACTGGGAGGCTGTTGCATAGCATCAGATGATTCCGATGTAGTGTTCGGACCTTCCCAGACGGTTGGTCATCCACGATAACATCATTGACTGGCAGGTCTGCGTGCCTTTTCATCACTCTGTAGACATCATTTTCCCAGTAAGACTGTAACTTCCCAGGTCCCCCTGGGGCCTTCAACCTCTTCACCAACACTCTGTCTCCTGTATCTAGTGTTGCGGCAGAAGCCCTATGATCAAACCGCTCTTTCGCAGTCTGATTTCGCTTTGCCACCTTCTGGGACACTATAGTGTATGCCTCCTCCATTTGTTCCTTCCACTTCTTGACATACTCTGGCATGCCTCCGTTGGCATTGGATGCGACCTTCTCTTCTGACAACTTGAACAGTATGTCAACTGGGAGACGCGGGTGTCTACCGTACATCAAGTAATGTGGTGAGTATCCCGTCGCATCGTTCTTCGTGCAATTGTATGCATGCACAACTTTGTTGAGATGACTTTTCCAATCCACTTTCTGTTCCTCATCCAGAGTTCGAAGCATGGACAACAAGGTACGGTTAAACCTTTCACACTGACCGTTGCCCTCGGGGTGATAACTTGTCGTTCGTGAATGCTGAACGCCGGTCAACTTTTGTAGGTGCTTAAAGTAACCATTTTCAAACTCTCTGCCTTGGTCATGGTGCAGACGTCTAGGGAAGCCATACTTGAGAAAGTAATCATTAAACATCTTCTCTGCTGCTGTTCTGCCCGACTTATTGGTGGTCGGGTAGGCTTGTGCAAAGCGTGTGAAGTGGTCCGTCACGACCAAGATGTATTCATATCCACCTTTACTGCGCTCAAGGTGCAGAAAGTCTATGGACACCAACTCAAATGGCTCGGAGATATGAAAGGGCACCAATGGTGCCTTCTGATGTCTAGCTGGCTTCTTCTGCTTGACGCACTTGCACTGGGATGTGATGTAGAAATCAATGTCACCTGCCATCTTAGGCCAGTAGAATCTATCTACCGCCAGCGCTAACACCCTGTCGGCGCCCAGATGCCCCATATTGTCGTGCAACTCTTTCAAGACTCTAGACTTCATAGCCTCTGGCAGAACCAATTGTTTCTTGGTGGCGGTGTTCCGGTACAGTACCCCATCATCTACCTCTAACTTCGTCCACTCCTTAGTAGACGCCAGCGATGGCGCTACTCTTCTGCCTTCCCTGGCTGAGGGATATATTTTCCGTCGAACCCACTGCAGGACGTCCCTGATGCGTGGATCACTCTGTTGACCTTTGTTTATGTCAATCTTCTGGGTAGAGTTGCACTCCACTGTTACATCATGGTTTCGACCATGCTTGGTGCCACCATAACTGTCGATATGGCAGGGACTGATGCGACACCCCACTACTAATAGCCTGGATGTTCTGAGGAGAGACTGACTGGGTGCATCTGGTCATGTAATCAGCCATGTCCACAGGCACACGGGACAGCACATCTGCATCTATGTTTTCCTTTCCAGGCGCGGTACTTTGATCTCAAATGGGTAGAACTCTGCCAACTCTGCAACCCCAGCGCAACCCGTGCATTAAGCTTAGCGTACTCAGTATATACGTCAAGGGGCTGTTGTCAGTGAAGACTGTGAAGGACTTTGCATGCAGCAGGTAATTTCTAAAATGTTCAGTCACGGCCCACTTCAGCGCAAGGAACTCCAGTTTTCCCGAGTGTAGATGGTAATTCTTCTCTGCTGGGGACAGAACTCCTCGAGGCATACCAATCACCGCAGCGACTCGCCCGTTGTTGTAGAGTACCGCTCCGAGTCCTTCACCAGATGCATCTGTGTGTAGGATGAATGGCAATTCGAAGTCTGGGTAGGCCATGACAGGTGCAGAGGTTAACTCGTCAATGCAATTACTCACTACCTCCGCGTGGTGTGGCTGCAACTGATGGCTGCGTTTGATGGAGCTGACCTGTCTTGGGCTTGACGGCTTACGCTTCTTCCGACTAATCTGGCCACCTTTCCATTACCTACTCCCTGTCGCCGATGGAAATTGCGGGGTCTTACTAAAGGTCCACCTGTCCTGCTCCCGCCAGAGCAGATGGCCGTCCGTTTCCCGTCTGGTAGCTGCATTCCTTAGCAACGTGGCCAGTACCGCCACACTTGAAACAGTGATTACACCTCTGCTGCTTCTCCTGCAACCCTGGCAGCCAAACGTCCTCCTTCTTACTTCTGACCTTTGACCTTGTCTCTGCTGACTCTGGGCTTCCAACTCTCCACCTCCTGTCTCATCTCACTCAGCTCCTTTCTGAGCATCTCCTTCATTCCCTCTTCCAGCCTTCGAAATTCTCCTGACTTATCGAGGATACTTTCGCGCTTTTGTTATGTTTGGCCTGCACCTCTTTTGTCAGCAGGGCTCTTTTCTTCGCAACCTCCAGAATGTTACAATCTGAGGCACCCGGTGGTAAAGACCTCATCTCACATCTGAGCGATTCCTCTCTTAGCCCAGTCACCAGCGCATGTCTCATGGTCTCATCCACTAGGTCCTTGTTGTAGCCAGCCTCCATTACCCTCTGCCCGGATACTCAATCACCCTCAGGATGAGGTCGATTGGTGATTCGTTGGTCCCTTGGACCGCTGAGCACAGGCTCTGGTAGAGCTCCCGGCCGTCCTCTACTTGGTAATGGCTGGCTAAAATTGCCATTTACTCCATTAGGCCGATGTCTCCTCGCCCCTCCAAATAGGCCTTGACTTGTAACTTCGGCGCTATTGCCCTTACAACGCCCTGGACTAATTCCCTCTCCGTTACCCCTCTCTCTCGGGCCCTGTCGAGCTGATGCTGTACTGACGCATATGAGAGGGTGCTAGGGTCACCCAGCTCACCAATTTTACCCACAATGACAAAGTCCTTCTTGAGGGTGACCGACTCCGGAACCGCGGGCTGCACCTGCAGCTGTCTCTCCATTTTAATGTGTTCCAGCTGAGTCTCCACCACACGTTGCAGGTCCATGGTAGGTCGTACAGAGGGCGCGGGACTTGCTGTTCCTGTACCGCCAACAGCGGCATCCTGTTCCGCGTTCGACATGCTGTTACTCTATTCAGGGGCCCCACGTTGGGCTCCAAATGTTACCGGTATTGTAGTGTGTATTATCACTATCATCAGTATAAATACCAGTCCCTCGGGGTTCAGCCCCCTGTCTTGTGGTTGTCGAACGCTCACGCAAGTATTTAAAATTACAGCAACACTCCAAATGCAGTTAAAAGTTATATATTCTTTCACAAACACACGTTGATTTGCAAAAACGACTTCCTCTCCCTCTCCCGCGACACTTCTCACCTCACAACACGCACGCCAGCGCCATCTATCGTCAAATAAAACTATAAATGGAACAACTCTACATAACAATATATACTAACCGCTACATATACATGCCTCTTTCCCGGTAATTTCAACATTTTTTCGCTCCAATCTCACGCAGAGCATACCATAATATAAATTGACCAAATGACTAATATATGGCAGTTGTGCATAAAATGCCAATATCTGTTACAATGTTCATCTGTAAATATTGATAATAAATTATCGCCGTGCTAGCTCGTCTAACGTTGATTTTCTTTGTGGCTGTAGGTGACTGTAAACAGCGAGAGCTACACCGAGTTTGCCCATTGCATCCCAGTCGACTCTATCAATACTGTTCAAATAGATGGAGACGTACTGATAACAGCTCTATCATGTTAACGAGGGAAGAACCAAATAAGCGCACGATCCGCATCTACCGGCTTCACGCGTCTAGCCGACGTATAAACGCATGCTGAGTAAGTGACGGTAATTTAAGAAACCCGCTTGGATCTGCAGCATAGAACTAGCTGGCTATTTTAGTTCACCTCTTCTTGAGACTAAACTAAAGCCTAAAATAGACACCAAAAATTGTGCTAGCCAAGTAAGCTCTGTGTATTCAATAAAATCACAGACTTGCCCATTAGTGAGCAATTAAATGCTTTAAAAAGGTTAAACATTTTAGTTTACAAACACAAATTTTTCTTGAAAATTCACTCTATTTTGTATGATTGCACAAAGAATATTTCGTAGTACATGGATACGTGCGTTCTTAAGAATTATAATCATATTATACGCACCACTTAAGCTTGCAAGGTGTGACATGTATTATATGAATTCAAAGGGCATAGAATGAGATTTATCCATGCATTAACATGGATAGAGCACAGAGAAAACTTTAACAAGCTTCCTTTCTAAATGGGACTTCACTGGATGTCTCTTTGTGTAGTGATCACAGAATAATGGATAGTAATTTTATATGTACGTAAAAGGAAAATCCGACAAATGATTGGTAAAAGAATATATACACATATCCGTAATAACTAATAAGATAATCATATTTATACAATCGGTTTATATATCGGCTTTTGTGGCATACTGAACAATAAAGTGTTTGCAACTCAATGACTATTTTGTGTTATAACTACCCAACAGTAGATAACAGCAGCTGTTTACCCCTACCCCACTTACTGGGGGAAGGGAGAAAGTGGGAATTCACTGATGGTGATGATAGCTAATGAACTAATGAACCAGGCCATTATAATAACACAGAACCCAAAGCAGCTGTTAGAAGCTGTATATAATTAAGGCCGTCGGTATGCGCCTGGTTACCGGATGCCTAGCTCCCAGGCTACGCGTCCGGTCATCCATTTCTTATGTGAACCCAACTATATTTTTTCAGTAAAAAAGACTAAACATTAATTTTTACCATATTAATACTTACATTTAGGTATTTTAGCAAAAACATGTTTTTGAAACTCTTGAAACAATAGTAAATCCAGTAAAATCAACGATTTGAACGGCAGCATGGCCTAATCGTGACGTAGATTTGGGGCACTTGCCATAACATACATGATACGCACTGGTGCGATTTTTGGCGTGAAGCAGTTTAATAAATAGTATAAGTCTGTACGAAATTGACCACAAACAATGCAACGCACACGTTTCCATGCAACAATTTGTTACTAACACCTGATGATCTCGTGTGAAATGGATGACCGGATGCGTAGCCTGGGAGCTGGGCGTGCGGCAGCCGGACGCGTAGGCACTCTGTATAATTAAACATAGCATAACCTATTTTAAACAGTTAACAACTGAGCAAAAAATTGTTTGGTACAATATATACAATAAATATTTATTTTAGATGTGAATACAATTATATAGTGCATTGTGCTTGACAATATATATGTATACGCACGCACGCACGCACGCGCACACACTAACACACCTCGTGACACATATATTGGGGTGCACAGATGTCTGTGGTAACTAGTAAAATACTACCTTCAAAGTTTACCATTAATAAGAAACTAGCGGGATACCCGGCGTTGCCCGGGGAAATCTGTGGCGGTTCTCAGTTGGTGACCGCTTGGTTGAAAGGAAAATACCAAAAAAAATCTAACTATCTATCCATGCATCCATCCATCCATCCCATCCCACCGCATCCCATGCCATCCCATCCCATCTCATCGCATGCCATGCTATGCCATGCCATGCCATCCCACCGCATCCCATGCCATCGCATCCCAAACAGTAAAAAAATAAGAAGAAATAAAAAGATAAGACATTAAAAATAAAAAATAAAAAGTAAAAAGTCAAAAATAAAAAATAATACATACTAGAGGTAATTAAAGGGTAAAAAAGGAAAAAAGTCGAAAATAAGTTCTCCAGCTGGGACTCGAACCCGGAATCCCGGTGTAGGAGACGGATGTTTTAGCGATTAGGCCACTGCGCCGTTAAGGGTATACAGAATGGATTCACACGTACGTGATGTTAATCTGTACGCACCATCATCTATTGATGAATAGAATTTTTATCAATTTTTAACTTTTTTAAATTTTTGTTTCAGCCCGAACCACGTCCCAGACGTGTTGATTCTGAAAATATCTTTAGTTTTCCTCTAGGCTGCGGAGTTCTCTAGTCATGCGAGTACAGACTAATTCGGCTGAACAACTTTATATATATACTAGCTGCGGGTACCCGCTGTGCTGGGTAAAATCGTGCTACTAATTCATACTACTAATAATGGGACACAATAGGAACATTGGGTAAAAATCGACAATAACATTGCACACAATATGAATATTTAGAAATCAGTCTAATAAGATAATAAGCATGGGGAAAAACTGTTACGTATGACATTTATATGACAGCACAACCCAACTTAGAACCCCTGGAACATAATAGTAATATGGTGTAAATGACAAAAAGTTATTATAACAGCAGGTACGAATGGGTTGCACTTTTCATTTGAAAACCTCTTGATAAACAATGTTTTTCGTGTTATTCTCTGGTGGAAATATGTAAAGATTCCTGGCGTCTCGAACTGTTGGGCTCCCCACGTACGGCATGCACGTATGGCACGTACGGCACGTAACAGCATTTACGAATGGGTTGGACTTCTCATTTCAAAGCCTGTTGATAAACAATGCAGTCGTAACCTCTGAACTGGCTGTGCTCTGTTTTAGCTCGGTGCTCGGTTTCGGTTTCACAATACCAGCAGCCGGATGAGGTGAGGGAATCGATTTTTTCTCTGTGTGGCAGCACTGTACAGTCAGTGCTGACATTGTGTGGAGATTGACACAATGTATCAATTGTATCAATTTTTAACTTTTTAACTTTTTTAAATTTTTGTTTCAGCCAGAACCACCTCACAGACGTGCTGATTCTGGAAATATCTTTAGTTTTCCTCTAGGCTGCGGAGTTCTCTAGTTATGTGAGTACAGACTAATTCGGCTGAACAACTTTATATATAGATTAGAACCCAATTGGATCCCACATTACAGCCATGGAATTTGTAAAAACAAGAAGTTGTGGGGCAGCTTGTACAGATTCAGGTAACAAACAGTGATCTATCTTGACCATCATCATTCAAGTTGCACTAGCACGCTTGCAGCTAACACTACAGAACACGCAATCATAATAAATGAGGATATGAGACAGCTACAACTGTATTTGATGTCAAAAATTTGCACAAAGAGAACTGTATGTATATAGAATCACTTTTATACAGAGACAGAGTTTATCTTCAGGCAAGTAAATCACTAATAAAAGTACAGGACTTGCCCCACACATATTGCACAAGGCACAACTACAAACATTCAAATTTAGACAACAAGACAGCAACGGACGGATGGGGGGCACATTGCCCACACAGTAAGCTTCACTCTGCGGGGGTACCAAGCACAGCTTCAGCAATGATACACATTTACATCAACCATAGCCAGCTGCATGTACTTGTATCATTTTTACATCCTAATGAATATTTACTTTGGGATAAATTATATCTAAAAATGTATGGCTACACATTTAGCTAGAGAAAACATGGGCTTCCCACATCAACCATTATCACGAAGCTGGCGAAGGCCAACTGACTAATAAATGCATCCATGTGTGCATGATTGACGCTTATTGTCACTATTTAAGAAACATCACCGGAAAATGTTAAAAAATAATAATGTTTCTAATCACTCCCACATGGTGCAAGCATAGTGAATACAACTAATTACCTGTTTACACTTTTAATAACGTGAGCTCAGCCCCATAGTTCCTCTGTACGGCCGAACTTGAAAAGTAGAGCACTTATAAAGATAAGGGCATTCTGCAGAAACACAGCAACTCCAGGCCACTGGTCAACATTTGGTGTTGCTATAACGACAATAAACACGCAGACAATCAGTTAGAATCCTGAGTGTTTTCACTGAAATTTCTGATGTGTGAGCTAGAGGAACTGATGTTTTAAAAAGACTATCACATCTTTTTATTAGAAGGATATTTATTTCAAAAAGTTCCATTTTTAGCTCACCTTGACATCGTCAAGCTGAGCTATTGCCATGGGTCGTCGTCCGTCGTCCGTCCGTCCGTCCGTCAACATTTCGCTACGGTCAACGATAACTCAGGAACCGTTTGGCCCACATGTTTGAAATTGGGTATAGTTGTTACTGCTATGCTCCCATATTAAACGTCCTATGTTGGAGCACGCCAGTCGACGTACTTTCGAGCCACGGCAATTTTTTGGCAAAAATGGGAATTGCCATTAGTCAGTTCAGGTTCAACGGATTTTGCTCATGTTTGGTATGTGAATGAATAAGGGTTTTGATATTTAAATTTTTTTTATATAAATTAGGTAGGGTTTGGCAATTACATAGCATATTATATAGACACAAACAGTCTGTGGTGTCACACTCGTCTGGTTCGTTTTACAAGATTTCATTGACAATATCTTTAATGCAAAATTGGTATTTCCTCTACACCCTGCCGATAAAACGTCTATATTAGAGTAAAGTTTTAGAAAACATGTCGGAACGCAGCATAACCTATTTATTTCAAACGCCATCGCTACAAAACGGGTATAGCGCCATCTACGGTCACAAATTGTGATTCATTTTGGTTTATAAATTATTATTGCGATATACAGATGGCAATCGTTTCTATAATGTACGTCGATGGTTGCTCAATTAAAACTGACTTCTTCTTACTCACTCATTTGTGTCCTTTTTTGTGATGAGCTACAGTGTCATTGACACTTTCATTTTACTTAAAATGTTAGTGTTAGCAACAATAAATATACACTAAAACTTTTTCAAGATACTTTGAGTAATTAAAAATCTAAAACACCCCCTACTGATTTGCATTTTTTGTGCACATCAAAACTGCTCATAAAGGTAAATGTATGAGTCACGTATGCTTGTTTACAATGAAGAAAATGGCAAAATAAAGTCATGTTGCAGTAAATTAACCATGAATGAATATAAAACAAAATCATATAGTTGTATTTTCTGTTTATGCTGTGTAAAATAAAATTGAGACTGCAAAAAATAGGTGAAATAATCATTTTGGAGTGCAGACATATCCCCTGGAATAGACCATGAGAGCAACTTATAATAAACCAGCAATAGTGTACTTACGATAGATGACATATGAAGCAAATAGGATCCAGGCTGATGCTATAATGGCTCCAAACCCAAGCAAAAACCCGATAAGCAACCAGACACGGGCACCCCTTTGTCCCAAACATCCTGGCGTGTACGAGTCCCCTCTCACTGCACTATTAGATACGGCATTAATCCTGTCAAATTCAAAATAGATACACAGTAAGAAAAGATGAGGCGATACAGCAGTCTAGAGCAGGTAATCAAAATCATCACCAGACACGTACAGATGAATTGGTTGCTTTAATTACAAGTTTAAGTATGGGCATCTGACTATCAAGAATCCACATACATAAAAAAGGCTAACGTGCCGACGACACCGCACACGTGGTACGCATGCATGAAATCATTTCCGCTGGGATATCTTGCAGCTACATCGATGATAATCCACCAACCCGTGAAGAACTGTAACAAAAACAGTAAAATTTCCATAAAAATCTACATGTGAATACACAGCAACATAGTGTGATAGCACATCATCACGAGTGTCATAATATCAGATCTCTATCAATATTGATTGACTCCTGATAATATAGAGGAGTATGAACACAAGCAACGCGAAACACAAGAAATTCAACATTTCCATGCCCTAGTTTACCTACGATTTATTACATGAAATGATGAAACTCAATAAAAATGACAACAGCATCTCACTGCAAGCTGCCAATTGTTTACTTGCATCGGCCAGGAATGCCTGCCGCGTGATTATGTGAATGACTAAAACCATGCCTACGTTCGAAGCTATAACTACCTAATAAGAAGAGGTATCGATACAAGGTAAACTGTGATGGCAAGTGGGATGTACAGCGCTACCCCTGATGTCATTTATTATTGAGTTTCACGTAATAAATCATAGGCAAACTAGGGCATTGAAATGTTGAATTTCTTGTGATTCGAGCGAGTCATACTCCTCTATATTATGACACTCCTGATATCTTCATATATATGTATACATGTTCATTATATATTTATCAGCAATACCTGTGTAAAATGGTTGTTTCCCATGTTTCATTTAATACTTTATTTTCCAAAAATAGCAAGATGTAACCAGAAGTAGATAATTGGGAATTCAATGTAACTAATGATGTAACTACTTCTGATGTAACTAAACAGAGTTATCACAAATAACTTCAGCTATATATACAAACCAGAAACCCCGAGAAGATAGAGGCAATCGCATTTCTTCTGTCGTCCAGGTTCAACCACTCACACTGTGGCCACTGAAAGCTATCGAGGCATCCAGCCATGTTTGCTAGCAGTCACTGTTAATTTTAAACACAGAGTATAAAGTCACTATTGATAAACAGAGAATTGTTTAACAGAAAGTCTCATCATGCTTCATTGCAACAAGCAAAAATAATTTATCCCCAATTTAATTCCTGTAGACTGTAGTGTTCATATACCAATGTCTTCCAATCAAAGCTTGACTCAAAGTTAATGTATATATATATATATATATCTGGGTTAGACATTTTTTTTCTTTGCCAGGCAGCAATTTCTTGCTGCCAGAGAGAAAAAACAGGCAGAAATCTTGTTCAACCATGCAAAAACATCATAGCAGCTCCAATCCCTCCTACCCCAGCAGTACTGTAGCAGACTGAATTCTATTGACGGGTACAGGGAAAAAATTCCTTTTTTTTCACGTTTTTTGCTCGTTTTCAAGTCTGTGGGAAAAATAGCTCTCGTCATAAATTTTACGGGAGCTATTTTGAGCATCACGGGAGCGATTTCGGAGGTTTGAATCGCTCATCGCTCATCGCTCCCGTGTATTTTTTACCCTGGACGGGTAGAATGTTACATCATGGGCATAACCTAACAACAAGAGCCGCAGAGCATCTGGGCTCATCTGAGGTCTGTTGCTACGGTTATAAACGTAACATTTCAGTCGTGCGTAGTGACACCTTTGTTAGGCGCAGATATGCAGATACGCAGTTGCGTACACATCATTTCAGCAAACATTTTTTTTATTGCAGAGAGAGAGAGCGAGAGAGAGGAAGAGAGAGAGGGGGGCGAGAGAGAGAGAGAAAGAAAGAGAGAGAGAGAGCGAGCGAGAGGAGAGAGAGGGAGAGAGTCAGTCAGACTAAATTGTTTATAAACAAATAACACCCACGCAGCGTGCTACTGTATCAGTTACATCATAGATTGAAATGTACATTCTGATTTCGCCGTGCGGCGTCCAAACTTTCGACGAAGATGGCGGGCAGAGGTAATAGTCAAGGGGCAGATTTCAAAAAGAGCTAAAATAAGGATGAGCCTAAACTTTTTGGGTAGAGGCTGGAAACGGGTAAATATCATTTCTATGATACTTGGGGAGCTCCACTGGGTATGTTTCCAGGCTGACTTTTGCGTATTGTGTCGGCCATCTTAAGATCCAAAATGACCGCCAGCGAAAATGGATTTTCTGAAATATCTGGACTCCCAGATGTCGTAGAGACATAATGTTGGTGGCTATACCCACATTTTCGATAGTGGAGAACCCAATTATCACACTTAGAGAAACATAGGATGGCGGCCATATTGGATTTCAATATCGCCGCCAGTGAATTTGTTTATTTTGAAATAACTAGAGCTGCCAGACGTCGTACGAGACACTAATTTTGATGTCTAAACCCACATTTTCGCATAATGGAGAACAGAAATTATGACACTTTAGAAAAGCAAGGATGGTGGCCGGCCATCTTGATTATCAACATGGTGGTATGTTACTCCATTACTATACAACAGTCAAGCCAACATTAAAAACATATATAAGCATACCAGAATGTCAGAATATTAGTTTTAAACAGTCACGACACGAAGAACAAACTGGTTGTATTGAGNCTACCATCTGGATCGGTGATGTGCAGCGTAGTACTTCAAGTCGACATGAGTGTTGGCTACGCTGCTAATCGCGATAAGTAGTCGCCGATAGTCAAATCGTAGGCCGACATAAGCGGGCCTTTAGCCGAGAGGTGGGACCGGGTACCAGTCTACCTAATACGATGCAGTATGCACGCCATCTATCGGAACAGAGTGAGAAGAATGTCCCGGCAGGATAGGTCAAATGTATATTGCGCTCAAAAGTGCAGAAAGAATTACTTTACCCTTCAGTTTAATCAATCTTGAGATAAGTCATTGCAGAATTGAATCGTCAAACCTACCAATGAAAGATTGGCCAACTACCAAAATTTGCCAGTTTTGTACTGTCCTTGGCATGGCTCTCTCCGTCGACGTTACAGTAGTGTGCAATGTCGGGATATGGTGGAGCATGCAAGCTTGTAGACGCTGCAGAGCCCGATGGTTGACTGTCAGTCGAAATGTGTTGATCCTCCCCGACATTGAAGAGATCTGTACGTTATACGTGCGTCTGCCTTATAGTCAGGGGGCAGATATCCAAAATAAGGATGAGCCTAAACTTTTTGGGCAGAGGCTGGAAACGGGTAAATATCATTTCTATGATACTTGGGGAGTTCCACTGGGTATGTTTCCAGGCTGACTTGCGTATTGTGGCGGCCATCTTGAAATCCAAAATGACCGCCAGCGAAAATGGATTTTCTGAAATATCTTGACTCCCAGACGTCGTAGAGACATAATGTTGGTGGCTATACCCACCAGTTGGTGAGAAACATAGGATGGCGGACATATTGGATTTCATTATCGCCGCCAGTGAAATTTGTTTATTTGAATACTAACTGACTCAAAGACGTAGAGACATAATTTTTGTGTCTATACCCACATTTCGGATAGTGGAGAACCCAGTTATGACACTTAGAAAAGCATAGGATAGCGGCCATCTTGGCTTTCAAGATGGCCGCCAATGAAATTGTTTATTTTGTTTGAATAACTAAAATTCAAAATATCGTAGAGCATAATTTTGGTGTCTTTACCCACATTTTCATGACGCCATAGGTCTCCTCCTGAGTGGACCTTGTAGCAACAGGACTTTAGCGGAACATTTACGGTAATCCCAGATAACAAGCTGACGTTGGGCCAACGGCTGTCTTCAGCTCATGCTAACGTTGGGCCAACGTTGGGCCCAATGTCATATTGCCAACGTTGGCCCAACGTCAGACAGCCAACGTTGATCCAACGTCTTTTTGCTCAGCGTGCCAACGTTGGGCTCAACGCTGGCAGCCAACATTGGCCCAACGATGGCCCGACGTTGGCCCAACGTTGGCCCAACGTCAGACAGCAAACGTTGATCCCAACGTCTTTTTGCTGAGGCGGCCACACTTGGTCCAACGTCATATGACAACGTGGCCCACGGCTTTTTGCTCAGCGTGCCAACGTTGGCCCAACGTCATATTGCACAACGTTGGCTCACACGTCAGAGCAGCCAACGTTGGCCAACGTTTTTTGCTCAGCGTGCCAACGTTGGCCCAACGCCATATTGACAACGTTGGCCCAACGTCAGATTGCCAACGTTGGTCCAACGGCTTTTCGCTGAGCATGCCCTGATCCAACTGCCCTCTCAGGTTCTCTCTCTCTCTCTCTCACACACACACACACACACACACACACACACACACACACCTCTCTCTCTCTGACACATACACACTCCCTCTCTGATTCTCTCTCTCTCTGCCACTGTCACGCACACAATTACAAACAGCGCACACCTCTCTCTCACACACACACACACACACACACACAACCACACATCGTAGCGTTCCTGCATGAAACGTAGACGGGTTCGCGGCCCCAGTATTTGTACTAGCACAAGCAGTTCTGTGCTAAAAACAGAGCAAGCTTGACGCCGGGACCAGTCTACATAAAACGAGTCACGTACGTGACCAACAAAATGGCGCTTACCAGTAAACATCATGTAACTTCGTAAATCTATCCTCAATTTTCTGAACATCGTTATCATCATGTGCAGAATTTTTTTTCATGTGACATACGAAAAACTTAATAGATACTTGAGAAAGGGTTTGTGCAATAATCCCTTCTTGTAAACTGCTGACGGCGTGCTGTGTAGGCTGCCATTTTATTAATCACAGGACTTTTGATAATCATGTGACTCGGTACGCTGCGGTGATTGGCTGCCACTCACGATTTGTCGCCGACAGCCGCATAGAAATAGAACATGTTCTATTCCTGCGATCGCAGTCGGCGACCGTATTTTCGATCGTAAGAGAACTCATGTCGAGTTTGGTCGCCGATGTTTTTATCGGCGATCTGGCCGGTTTTTGACGTAGGATATTCAAATCTTGTCGGCGACTAGGTCGTAAGGCCGACATAAGCGGGCCTTTAGTTACTCGATGGGGCGAGTAATGGAGGTGGGAGCGAGTACCAGTCTATGTTTAGCCCATGCTGTGATACTATCAGCCATGCTATCAGCCACCCACCTGCGAGGTAGTACTATTTATAGTTGGCCTTAATCAAAAACAGACGTTTGCGTAAGAGCTATTGACATTGTATTCCCAATGTACAGAATCTCATATAGAGAATGAAGTTCATATATGATTTAACAAGTTGAATGTTATTGGTGTGTTTGATTCAGAGCTGTCGAGCAACGGTGAAAGTGTCACTGAAAAGATATATGTTGCAAAGCACGGCCAGACGTTGCTTCAGAAGCTTGGGTTGCTGAAGATAATAAAACCCGGAAGTGTCAGTCAAGTTGAGTCAGGGGGGCCGGTGGATAAGTATATCCAGTCTCATCCCGAGTTGTTCAGTGGTGTCGGTAGAATGAAGGGCTACCAAGTAAAGTTACATGTCAGGGAACATGTCAGCCCTGTGGCCCAGCCCATCTTAGAATCCCGTATTATATGCGTGAGAAGTTAGAGAAAGAGGTGAAAAGGTTGGAAGAGTTGGACATCATAGAGAAAGTAGATTCCAACCCCCGTGGGTTACGCCAGTAGTTGTTGCGCCAAAACCGAAGAATCCCGATGAAGTGCGCCTATGCGTCGATATGCGCCAGCCAAACCGCGCCATAGTGAGGGAAAGACATATTACCCCCACAGTGGATGATGTGTTAGCTCAGTAGAATGGTGCGAAAGTGTTCTCAAAACTTGACTTGCGTAATGGGTACCACCAGTTGGAACTTACCTCCGAGTCAAGACAAATCACAATGTTTACAACTCATGTCGGTTTGAGAAGGTATAAACGCTTGTTCTTCGGTATCAGCAGCGCGATCGAAGTATTCCAGAATGTCATCCAGCAGGTGATAGATGGGGTACCAGGTGCCATAAATATATCAGATGGCATTGTAGTGTTCGGTGTAGATCAGGAGTCGCATGATAAAGCGCTACTGTCAGTGTTAGAGTGTCTGAGGCAGAAGGATCTCACGTTAAATCTCGCGAAGTGCGATTTCAACAAGGAATCGGTAGAGTTCTTCGGATTCGTGTTGTCGAAGTGCGGTTTGTCACCCGATCCGCAAAAAGTAGAAGCTCTGTTGGAAGCTTCAGATCCGACCTCTACCGCCGAAGTACACAGTTTAGTTGGAACTCTAAATTTCAGCGCTCGTTTCATTCCCAACTATTCGACCATTATCGCTCCGTTGAGAAAGTTGACCCACCATGATGTCGATTTTGAGTGGGGAAAGAACCAATCCGGTGCGTTGAACGCGATGAAAGAGATATTGAGTAAGCGGCCCGTGCTAGCGTATTTTGACACCAAGTCAGAGAGTGAGATTTACACTGATGCCTCCCCAGTTGGTGTTGGAGCTATCTTGTGTCAGAAGGGTCGCGTTGTAGCGTACGGTAGTAGGTCGTTGACCCCGACCGAACAAAGGTACTGCCAGTTAGAGAGAGAAGCGTTAGGTGTAGTGTGGTCGCTTGAACATTTCCATTTGTATGTTCATGGTCACAGAGTGGCTATTTACACGGATCACAAGCCGTTGTTGTCCATGTACGGAAATCCTCGAGCTAAACTGTCAGCTCGACTCGAGAGATGGTCGCTTCGGATGTTGCCGTATGAGTTCGAGATTAGGCACCAAGTAGGTAAAGAAAACCCAGCAGACTACCTGTCCCGCCATCCCGTTGGGTTGCCGAACATGGTTAGCAGCCACGAACAGAGGGTAGCAGAAAAATACATTAGCTTCATAGTGCAGAGTTCAGTGCCGAAGGCCGTCACATTTGAAGAGGTGTGAGTTGCTTGCGAGTTAGACCCGACGCTCTGTAAAGTCAGAAAGCTAGTTAGGTCCGGAAGGTGGCATGAAGCCAAAGATCAGGCAGGCCTTACTCCTTATAGCAAGGTGCAAGGAGAACTGTCAGTGAGCAGGGAAGGAATAGTTGTGAAGCAAGGCAGGATTGTGCTCCCTGTGAGTCTACAGAACCGAGTTGTAGATATTGCTCATGGCCATCAAGGCGTGAGCAAAACCCTCGCGTTGTTGCGGGAGAAAGTCTGGTTCCCGAACATGAATCAGATAGTTAGAGACAAGGTTTTGTCGTGCGTTCCATGTCAGGCGTCGCCAAGTGGTGGCTCACGTGAGCCGCTCCGCATGACCAAGTTACCAGATCGTCCATGGTCAGAGGTCAGTGTAGACTTTAATGGTCCACTGCCTCAGGGAGAGTACCTGCTCGGAGTCATTGACAACTACAGTAGGTTCCCAGAAGTAGAGATTGTCAACTCGACGGCCGCGCGTACTGTAATCCCGGTACTCGACAAGATATTCTCATCGCGAGGAATACCCGATGTAGTGAAGACCGACAACGGTTCGCCGTTTCAAAGTAGTGAGTTCGCAAATTTCGCAAAATACATGGGTTTCCATCACCGCATGTGACACCTGTGTGGCCAGAAGCCAACGGGGATGTCGAGAGTTTCAATAAGCCATTGAACAAAGCATGTACAGCCGCTCAGGTTGAAAGACAACCTTGGAAACAGGTTATGTATGGGTTTCTGCAGAATTATCGTAACACCCCACACTGTACGCCCATGCAAACCCCTGCGTCCATTGTCCATAGGTATATGGGTAAGACCAAGCTGCCCCAAATCCCGGCAAAGATTTCCGATACGGTCCTGAGGGGCATTGACAACAGAAACAAGGAGGAAATGAAAAAGTATGTGGACAGACACAGTCATACAAAGGAGTCCAAACTCCGTGTAGGGGATAAAGTCCTGATGAAGAATAATCAAGTTTCTGGTAAGCTGATCCCCAAGTTTAAGCCCGATCCTTACGAGGTGATAGATATTAGAGGTCCCATGGTGATCATCCAGCGTGGCAAAGAAGTAAAGGCGAGGAATTGTTCCCTGCTAAAGCAGATACATCCCCTCGTTGACACAAACCCGGAGGAGGATAATGTGCCCGAGTTAACCACGCCCACTATTATTCCCCCATTGGAAGTAGAACCTCCAGTCCAGGTAGAGAACCCTGAGGTAGAACCGGTGCCAAGTCCACACAGGTATCCCGGGCGTGAACGAAGGAGGCCTACCTATCTCCAGGATTACCAGTAGCCAGTCCAAGTATTGCAAGTTTGTAGTTTCTGTGTGTACTCCCGTCCCCAAGAGTTGTAGCCTTACGGATACGTTTGCCATGTAAGGCTCAGTGATTGATATTTCAGTTTGGTATCTTTTGAATTCTGTTCTGTTCAAAAATGGGAAGATGTAGTAGCCTGTGACTACTAGTACTGCTGCGCCCCACCGGGCGGTGCCACTCGCATGTCTACCAGAGCGCTATCTGTGGCGTTATCTTATTTGAATAAAGTTAGTTCCTGTTCTGGCATAAACATGTGTTAATCTCTTTGATAAGTTTCTGATATAAATCCACAATAGTCGTGACCACAGATCACGACAATACCTACCATAATGTGGGGGTGAGTGCCCCCCCCCCCCCGGGGTTTCATTTCCTTGGTAAATGTTGCTCCTTGGTTCCCTGCAATTTTTTTTTAAATATTGCCACGGCAGTGCCGTGCTGCCGTGGCGGCCACTACGGCCTTGTTTCATGTTGGGTTAACGCGTTCCTAATCTTGAATATGTATGATCATGCACTCATTAGGTTCGCTAGGGGCCTGTGAGTTGATAGAGTATATATAAAGTACTGGACAGTCTACTATACAGTAGCCTGAGCAGGTATACATGCTGTATATGGTGATATATATATATATATATATATATATATATATATATATATATATATATAATTCTCTCTATATATATATAATTCTGCTATGGCTTATTTTTTTCAGGAACTGCATCACTTTTGAGGAAGTTGAAATGCACAGCTGTCCCTCACGTTTTTCCTTGGAACAATCTGTGCTCACCCAATTCTCTGGAGCGGACGGAAAGAGTGAGCAAACGGCAAAGGGTAACTCAAAGGCAGCTCAAGTTGGAGGACATGCAGCGGCTTAATGCCTCATTGGAAATTGGTGCCGACGATGAAGTTGTGGAAAGTACAGTAAAACCTTGTTATACTGCCCTTCGTAATATCGCCAATCTCACTTATCGCCAGGGAAATGCCAGTATACAGATCATTTCTATCTATTTGTACGTAATTTAGCCTCGTAATACCGCTCCTCAATGCATTGAAAATACACTCGTTATATTGCCATCGAGTGTTGGTCGGTATCGGTTGATCAGTTTCTATGGTAACATACACACAGCACATCCACGCGAGTCCTATGTAATAGCAGTAGTATTTAGCGGTATAGTACTAGCGGTAGAGATTCCGCCCCCATCATCACTTAATACTCGGAGGTCAATTCACTGTATTGAAATATTTTGAGTCGAACGCATATTCTAATGAACGTGACATTTCTGCCGTGTCCCTCCTACAATCTCGCATGGATTCACTGATTTCGGAATGTTCTAAACAGAAGTAAATTTCAAACTTTTTTAAGAAAGATTGAACCCTGGAATATCAAAATACTGCACGCCAACTTAAATGTACATGTACATGTGCTGTACTCCAGACTAACGAAAACACGGAAACAAACATGAAACTATGTTTTTATTTTAATAGCAATTCAGTTATAAAACAAAGAAATTTTGTTAATATGATTTTTATTTGTCATGTGATTTTTGTTTATAATCATTATTATATCATCTATTTTGATTGGTTTTCTAGCAACTGGAGGCTATTTAGTGGTGCGATCTCAATACCTCGTTATAACGCCAATATTTCCCAAGTCCCGATGGTGGCGGTATAACGAGGTTTTACTGTAATATGGATAATTTAGCAGGTAATAAATGAATTAGTGAAAAAGACATGTCATTGATTGTTTTCATTATCAAGTAAACATATAATTATTAATTACATTCAGTCATTCACACTTCAGTGCCTCCAAGTTTCAAATAAATATTGTTTCTGTCTATTTTGCCAGTTTATGTACTAAAATACTGAAGAGCCCATATAATAAGTAACAAATGCTTCTATTAATTATCCTAACTTACCCATTTTTTCTTATATTTATAAGATTAATATATATATATATATAATAATAATATAATGTAATATATAGTTATATAGGTAAGAATTATTATCCAAATATTGGATGAAAGCATCATCTCGCTATATTTCTATACATTTAAGATACGTGTAAATGACAAAGTGACGTCGTTTCATATTAGTGCAAAGTAACTGGCCCTGGACTTCATAATAGTAATCATGATTTTGTCTCAACCCATCATTGAATTTTTCAAGGTAGGGTACAGTAATATGGTCAATAACTGGTACAATAATATAGTACTATATCTAGGATTTTATTGCATACAACTGTACTTACTGTATAACAAATCGTCTATACCCACACGTACTTGTTACCAGATACCTAATTTAATTGTTATAATTAATTATACATCAACGCTACGAAATTTGAACGAATCGACCATTTCGCCATGGAGATCTTTGAACTGAGATATGTCTCCGGGATGTCCATCGAAACCTCAGCATCAACTGGGTCTATTTGGTCTGTAGCATCTAAAAATTCCAGCCTGGGAGAGAAATATTGCAACTTTTTTTTACTGTTTTGCAAAACAAAGCTAATACAAGAAACAGAAACAATTTGAAAGGAAATGACCTACATCCCCTGCACCCCTGCAAAAAAATTGTAATTACATATATATCACTTGAAATAAAGTGAAAGGTGATACAATATAATGAAATAAAATGTAATGTATGATGCTACTGCCTTAATATTGGCTCATAGGGTCTATGTCCCCCAGGGTACTGCCGGAACGTACGCTGGGTACGGTCCGGTATACCGGAACGTACCCTGGTAACTATTTGATATGGTTATAGGCTAAGGGAGTAGGCGTAGGCGACTCCCTAGACTCGTTAGTGGAGTAAGCGAGGTACGATCCGGCATATTATATAGTACCAGGGTACGTTCCGGTATACCGGACCGTACCCAGGGTATGTTCCGGCAGTACCCTCTAAGCTTAATATTGTCATAGTCATAGTAATCAGGTAATAGAATTAGAATAGGCCTACTACCTATATCATTATCATGTATATATAGTATTAGTATATGTCTATAACAGTATTAGTAATAGTAGTATGACTGAGTATCTAACCGTATCTAACCGGGCAGACAAGACGTACATGTTTGTAATTAAGACAAGACTGGTACTGTCAATCATTAGATTTAGGTTATGTATTAAATGTATACTCCAATAACTATCAATGCAAACTCATTATGCATTTATTATTGCTAAAATAAGCTCATTACTTGTCAAAATACATTTTCCAACGGTCTGACAAGTCACCACAAATCTCAAGAATACTCTATTATCGCTCACAGTAGACTGGTACCCGTTCGCCACCTTCACTCCGGCAAGCGTGATTTTTTTCCTAGGTCCATCAAGAACATAGGGCTGTAGTGAGCGCTGCTATTGGTTGAGCTTGTTTCGTCGCTCGATGACGTCACAGTATTGTAATATACATAGCACATCCAAAATTCTTAATTCCAATATCACTCAATAGCGTAGCGAGTACAGCGCGAGCGTCAAGTATGAAAGGTCAGTGGATCGAATAGCATCCGTTTTCTAATTATTTTCCTGTTTTCTGTATTTTTCTATCTTTATCCTTTTAACATCTTTTTTTCAATTAACGCAAATACTTACATGATTTGTTTACAACATTTTAATAACAACAATTAATTTTTACAACAATTAAAAATTAAATTTTTTATATATATGGTTTGGGTTAGGGTTTGGGTTAGGGTTAGGGTTAGGGTTAGGGTTAGGGTTAGGGTCACAATGCAGTGAATGCACCATAAAACAGGAGTTTGAGGCCTGTGATTTGTATCAACCAATGGCAGCCTCACTAGAGCCCAATGTTCTTGATTGACCTAAGAAAAAAAATCACGCCTCCGGCACTGACGTTAGTGTAGCGTGTAGAACTGTCGACTGGGTACCAGTCTACGCTCACAGTTTCTTGTTTACCTTGCTACTAATTCCCGTTTTCGTCCTGATACTTTCTTTTTTCGGGCTCTAAGTTCTGTCTTTAGGTCGTTTAAACTCATTTCTTCGTATTTCTTCTTTGGCATTTTGAAAACGATGCGTATAATCCACGTAAAATCAAACGAAACAACAAACAGAGTTGAAATACGCCGGGATTTTGCTTGAAGAACTTGGTTGCATCGCAGCGCCACCTGGTTTTTTAGTTCCAAAGTACCTCATTTACACTTAGATGTAAAGTTATTCAGTAAAGAATACCAAGTTAACACGTTTTTACAGTCTTAATTATTTTACTCTACTATATAATAGTATCAATAAAGCCCTGTGACCTATGCAAGAAAAATGGGCCAATGTGGAGTTCCAGCATTGGTAACCTGCGAGTTGCAAGTCAGTCAAATCTAAGCCTCGTTGCCGTCGCTAAGCTTAGATACATTAAACGCTTGAAAAATCAAGAAACGGACTATTACGCTCAAAATTATGCTCAATTGTAGGTATTATGCTCAAAATTATGACCGATAAAAACGTACCTCCCCACTCCACCCGCCACACACAAAAACATGCTGTCAAAACTGTCACGCTCTCGTCAATTGTCATGTTAATTTTTTGTTTTTGCGTTACCAGACAAAGTGGAGCCACTGGCCCACTGTATGTGTGTTAATTTTCGATTTCAAGTTCTACATCCTTCAAATAAACGTAAACTATACATGTGCCTATTATATATTTACGTTTTTTACGAGCATAATTAATCCAGTGAATAGGATTCAATTATCCACTTTTGAAGAACTGGTTCAGTCCTGGTCATTAAGTGTTTTAATCCAGTAATCCATGTCTTTCAAAGACCCAATTAGCATTTCTTTTCGCCAGTTTATAAAACATATTGCTGTAGGTTTTACTTTCGTTGCGGTATCTTGGCCGTATATTTGGTAAGAAGTTTTTCTCATTCATTTTTTAGCTTAACAACTCGCAACTCGCAGCTCGCAACTTGCAACTCGCATGCTACCCAATCTCGTGGCTGTCAGAGGTGAGACCACTTATCTCTGCAGCCAGGACTGTATTAATGTGTTATACAGTGTGTACTGTACAGACCCCAATGACAATCATGTAATCTACACTATACAGTGTACATGTAATCTACACTATACAGTGTACTGACTACTGGCAGTGTACTGTGTACACCGACTACTCAACCGGTATCGGCAATCATTAAAGCTGCGATCACGTCGGTATATAAACTACGCCATTTTGGCACATGTGCAGTTTAGGGCGATTCCATATGTGTCGGACGGGACATTTTGATGGGTTCTTAAAGCATGTTTTTTACAGTTGTTCATTTTAGAAATATATCTAACAATATAAACATTATATCATGTATTTAAAATGCAACTTGAAAACAATCGCTCAATAATTGTTTGAACTAAGACAGCGCTTCCCAAACTATGGGTCGCGACCCAAAAGTGGGTCGAATTGGATTCGGAAATGGGTCGCGACGACGTGGTCAGAAAGGTATCTTCCACAAAAAATTTGTGGAAAGCGAGCAAGCACAATGGATGCCGCCATCCATTTTATGCGCCAAACTATGACGTCACCCTAATGCAGTCAGAGGGCAGGAGCGATCACGTGCTTTCTGCGTGCGTGGGGCGTGGGCAGTGTGGAACAGAGAAATCCGGATTTGACTGGTTCATTTCTCCCTGTTCTGCTGCGAAGTGTGTTGCTGTTTTCGTTCTGACTGAAGTGCTTTGCTGTGTGCCCCAACCGAAACTAGGTGCGTATTCTGTGCTAGCTAGCTTTGCCTTGCTTACAATTGTGGTTTTGTTTCTCAGAATGGCAAAGCGCAGCTACAAGAAGGCGTTTCTGGATCTAGGCTTCACGTCAATCGCCGATGGAGGATCCGTCAAGCCACAGTGTGTGCTGTGTTACGAGGTGCTCTCGAACGAGTCGTTGAAGGAGAACAAGTTGAAGCGTCACTTACAGTCGAAGCACGCCGATTACGTCAACAAAGAGCGAGAATTTTTCCAACGCCGCGAATCGGCTTTGAAGAAGAGTCGGTTTGAACCTGCGCCGAACCCAGCGCTGTTGGCCGCCAAACAAGCGACACTGGCATCTTATCAGGTCGCCCTGCGGATCGCGAAAACGATGAAGCCCCACACAATCGGTGAAGTACTTGTGAAGCCGGCAGCCATCGACATGGCAAGAGCTGTTCTCGGCGACGATGCAGCGAAGAAATTGCAGTCTGTGCCACTGTCAAACAACACCATTCGGAGCCGAATCGTGGACATGTCCCTTGACATCAAGGCACAGGTGATCGCGCGCATGAAGAAGGCAGGAGCCTGGAGTTATCAGTTGGACGAGTCGACCGATGTGGGAAAAGACGCGCAGCTCTTGGTGTTCACCAGGTACGAGGGCGACACAGACATCGAGGAACAATTTCTTATCTGCACGCCATTGGAAACAACAACGACAGGCTTGGACATCTTCAACGTTCTGGACACTTTCCAGCAAGAAGAAGCACTGAGCTGGGAAAACTGCGTTCTAGCCTGTGCACCGTGGTGCCCCTGCAATGCTGGGTGCACGGCAGGGTTTTTACGGCGAGAGTGAAGCAAGTGAACCCGAAAGTGGGCATCTTCCACTGCCTCCTTCACGCGCAAATCTGGCGGCTCAACACCTGTCAAAAGATCTTTCAGCAGTGTGCAGGAAGTCGTCGCTGTGGTGAACTTCGTCAAAGCCAGCGCACTCAACAGTCGCCTGTTCGCGTTAATTTGCTGTGACTTCGGATCTGAATATCAGCATCTGCTCTATACTCGAGCTTGAGGTGGCTGTCGCGGGAAAGGTGTTGCGTCGTGTAGTTGACCTGCGAACAGAGCTGGAGATATTCCTGAGGGAGAAGAATCATCGCCATGCCGCCCGATTCACCGACAGGCAGTGGATGTTGAAAGTTTGCTATCTCAACGATGTCTTCGCCGCCATCAACCGAACTCAACACATCGATGCAAGGAGAGACCAAAGCGTCATCACGCTGTCCGAGAATCTGTTTGGCCTTCAAGGAAAAGCTCGTACTCTGGAAGAGAAGCTGAGCGGGGAAGAGTTGCTGCTTTTCCATCACTGAACGCGTACTTGGAGGAGTGGGAAGAGAATGGAATCGACGAATCAAGCCAATCCTTGTCAATCATTTGGACAGCTGACTACGGAATTTGCATCGGATACTTCCGAGACCACGGATCTGACGCACGCTGGTGGTTGGTCAGGGATCCCTTCACAAGCGAAACGTCGATGACCAGACTGTCGAGGACCGATTCGCGGGACTCCAAGAACAAGTGTGATGAGCTTGCGGAACGAAGCATTTTCCGAAGTCAGTTCGCCGAAGATTCGCTTGGGCAGGTTCTTGGACGGCTGGTGAAGAAAAAGACAAACGATCATCGCGAAGAAGTCACTGAAAGTTCTGGTCCATATTTAGAAACAACGCTACCTTTGCGAGCAGTCGGATTTTCGGCGTCTGGACAGCATCAAAAACGAAGAGCAAGAGGGATATGCCACTGGAGCCATGCCACGACTTGCGCGTGGCACTGACGAGCATTGCACCGCGTCTTGACAGTATCATTGCTAATAAGGCCCAATATCACCCAGCGCATTGAATAAAAATAAATTATTAATTGATGAATGAACTGATTTCAATATTAAAAAAATGCATGTTGGGTCGCCAAAAAGTTTGAGATCTTGCTTTTGGGTCTCGGCTAAAAAAGTTTGGGAAGCGCTGACCTAAGAAAACAACAAATAAGTGCTGCAATCTTTAACAGTGTCCGTGTCATCCTTGCGTACGACTGGTGATTTTCTCGGGCACTATAAATTGGCTTTCTGTGTTGCAGGCTTTCAACAGTCTTGAACAACATTTTATAGGGCCAGATTTTAGGGGATAATTAAGGTTTTTTTATAGGGCCTATTTTTAGGAATTTTTAGGGATGAATCGACCAACTTTTAGGGATAAAATAAGTCACCATACCTTATCAATAAACATCACGTTGTTTACTTACGATACAGTTCTATTGTGAGTATCGTATCCAAGTCCTAACCAGGCTATTACCTACTCCTGCAAAGTCCTCTCGATCGACTGTACATCAATCAAGTTTCATGCAAATGTAGGCATGTCTTGTTACATCCAGCCAGGAACTCTGTATAATTCAATCAGAACACTGAAGCTTAGGAAATCATGTTAGACTGAGAGTTCACAATACTTACTCTGTATTGAAGATACAGATGAGACGGGATACTAGAGAAGGAGAAGGCGTTGCGAAACGACCTGTTGATCCGAAGCGCTGAGCAGCGATCTTTCGCGCAGTTCGCGGCATAGGCGCACGCGACGCGGGATACGGTCCTACGACAGTATGCAGCGCTGGCAGCTATGGATCCGTGCGCTCGAAATGAATTGCGCGCGCACTGGGATCATAGCTGCCGAGCGAACAGTCGTCAATTTTAGTGGGGACACAGAGGGGTAGACGTTTGGGGCGTGAACAGTGTTCTTGTTATAAAAGTGTATACCGAGTAATAGTGTTCGAACCGTGGACTGTGTCACGCGCGAATTCACAGAAAGACTGTCGAAATTGTGACATTCGGCGAACCTTGCCCAGTAAATGGAAACTGGTGTCAGAGATCAGCGAAACACCTACCGGCGCTCTCGCGCCGGCAACGCTCCAACGTTTTTGCACGTTCCAGATGGCGAGGGCTCGTAGGGGTTGGAAAGCAGGTGCGGCGCCGGCCTGCCCGCGCCTATAGCCCATAGACTGGCAACTCTCTCGCAACTCTCGGCTTAGCTGCACCTCTCCGGCTTCGCTGTAGTCCTCAATGGGCTAATCGAGGTGGGAGTGAGTCCTATCTGACTATATAGCCTTTGCACGCTCGCAACCTTTCTTGAAGAGAGAGTAGGCCTATACTAGCAAACATTAACAATTTCGTAGTAATAGATTTTCGTATTTAGTTAGCATTATATTTGATTGAAACGGTCGAAGTGGCCTGTGCGCGGGGCGGCGGTCCCGCATGTAGACTGGTATTACATTCCAGCACCTACGGCCTAACGGCTACGAATACTTGTATTACTCACAAGTACAGTGTTACAACATCTAATTACTACTAAGTGCTATACTAGTCTAGCTAGTGAGTAGTAGCTACTAAGTTAGCGCAGCACTACTTACGTATACTACTACGTGCTAGTAACTACCAGGCCGCAGGAGGCTCATGGTATTAGATAGTACATAGTAATATAAATGACTAACGTCTTGTTACTAGTAATTAAGCTTACTAATTAATCGACGAACGGCCTTAACGCATAAGGCATAACGCTAACCTATTATATTGATATTAAGTATTATATTTATAATTGATCGTATACATGCATTGGTTTTATTGGCGCATCCATACTTGGGGCCCATATAATATTGGAGCGCATGTTCTCTATCCTTCAACGGCACTATAGTACTACTAGAGGCTACTCACGACTAGCAAGAACGCTCTTTGCTAGGGTTAGAATACGCCTAGGCGCTATACTAGACCACAGGCACTTCCAGCGTTCAATAAAATATAAGTGGTAACTAAAGAATACGAAATTCTGATTTACTCGAAATTGTTAATGTTTCTAGTATTAGGCGCTACTCCTAATAATGGCTATAAAAGAATGGTTACTAAATACAACTTGTCATAGGATAGTACTGACAGTACCAGCAATAGTCTTGAGTTTTGATTTCACCTAATAACTTCAACTTCAACACGTTAAATACACGAGATGCGCAACAGCATAGCCCGCCGACGGCATTGTGCGAATGCGATCATCAGTAGTATGTCCCGCTCCACAAGACTAAATCACGCAGGCCTTCGTGCTGTTCGCAATTGACTGGTAGCCAAGATTAAATATTCCAGATTTAAGAAAGTAGATGGCTACGATATATTAAAAGCAGCCAAGTAGAGCTGGTACGCACCGTTCAATCAGGCAACTACTCGTTGGCTTACTGAAGTGAGTTACGCTAGCGTGTTGAACGAACGCGCGGCGTCTAGCGCCTCTCCATCCGAGCGGTTTTTTTAAAAAAACTTGGAAATGGTACGTAGATGGACTCGTGGCGCCATCTATGGGTCGCGATAACTTCCAAATTAATGTCAGGGCATGATCCAGCGAAAAGGGAAAATTATTTTTCTAGAGTTTTTCGACGCGCGCCAACAAGCAACGTAGCACTTTCGAGCATTTGGAGTTATTCTCGCCCTACGTGCATAGTCCAAAGGCTTGCGGAAGCGCCAAAACGGCTCAATTGACCGATCAGAGGCCGATCTGATAGAACCATGATAGTCATATTGACAGAGCAGCGCATTCGTTCTAAATGGCGCCACAGGTGGCGCTGTTCGCGCTTCGCGCGGATATCTGCTGCGGAACGTCTAGAAAACATCCATTAGCAGGGTCTCCAACCCTGTGAACTCCAAATGCGGAATGTTCCCGCGGTGATCAGTGGCGTATTGAGAAATTGATGGTGGGGCGAAATGTACCTTGGCTGCCGCAGGCATGCCAGTTCTAGGGGGGACTGGGTGCATGACCCCCCAGAAAATTTTGAAATATTTAAGCCATTTTCCTGCAATCTGAGGTATACTGTGGGCCATATTCTCATGTCTGATAACACTATCTCAACCCTAGACTCAACCCTACAACCCGTGTCTGATTAGCAGACAAACTACGCGACACCTTGCAGACAGCGCCTGTCTGACTAGGCTATTCCATTTACCGTAGACATGCCAGATACAAAATGACTGAAAAAAAAATGTGTCCAAGCGAACAATGTGAACAATCAGTGCAAATTTCGTACAGTGCAACTGAAATGAGGAATATAACCTTGCCGCTGCAGAATGCGGAAAATTAAGCCTAGAAATCGTAATGATTTTGCAGAATGAGGAATGGTTGGAGACCATGCATTAGACATAATTACAAACCAAAAGTTCATCATCTCATCACCAAAAACTCCAAACATATCTGTGAAATTTTTTTTTTTAGGAATTTGAATAAAATTGTTGCTTTTTTTTAGGAATTGCATACATTTTTTAAGTTTTTTTATGAATTTTAGGGCGAGCTTAAAATTTTAGGAATTTTTAGGAATTTTAGGGCCGCTGGAAAGCCTGTGGTTGTCCGATGTCCAACCTCTAAATTATTTTTGAAATTTTCAATTTTTGCTCATCTGTGACTTGACACAATGTTAATGTAAATGTTATGAAATAAATTGCATGCAACTTTTAATTACTATTATTATACGTCATTGATCCCAGCATCATTTACCACATTACCAATATTTTATTCTCTTCATATAATGAGTGAAACAATGCGAATGGCCATGTCTGCTGTCACTGCAATATTATACGTACAAAATGTACATGATTAGGCCTTTTGCTTTACAGCACTGAGCATCAAGTGAGCAGAGCGCATGCAGCAGGTCATGTTTAAATAATATCCGGACAACCAAAACTCTTGAGGAACAACCATATGCTACTCTCTTGGTTGTCCTCCGGACAACCCCAAAAAATCCTTAAAATTGAGCACTGCGTGACACATGTGTCGGACGGGACACCAAGTGGACATAGAATTTTTACATCAGAATATAACTGAAACTTCTGTTCCATCAGGGTAAATCAGGCACCCATGCAGAACCACCACAGATACGCAATCTTTCTTTCTGTCTTTTACCTTTCATCACCTAATGAACAGTTTTTTCTTGTGAAGCACTTATTTCATGTGTTGGACGGGACAATGATAACGTGTCGGACGGGACATATTTGTCTACACATTGTCTCATGCCTGTATTAGTACATTTACCAATTCTATCTTTCATTTTCCTAATTCAAGATAACACTTATAAACATTCTTGAAATTAACATTGAATTGTATTTGAAAACTGTACCATTAGGATTTTCACATTTCATAGAAGTTCACAATCTCATAATTTACATAAACATTTTTCTAAAAAAGTTTCATTTTACAAAGTACTAATATTAAATTGATTGACTGCAACCATATCCAGATTCACAAAACAAAATAGTTAAATTTCATGAAGGTTTAGAGTGTTAAGAAAATAATAGCATATCATTTTTAGGTGATATGATAATTTTATTTTCCTATATGTTCATGTCCACTTTCACATGGAATCACCCTTTACTGGTTGTCAGAAAGCACTGCTTCTCTAGGTAACCTATTCAGTTAAAGAAGCATTTGTTATTGTCCCCAACCTCCCACCACCAATGGCCCCACTAAAAAAATCTGTTAAGACCTCGAGCAATATGGGCTCGCTACAGTCGCCAGGGCCCTCACCATCTGAGCAACACGTTCAAAATGCGTTCGCTCACTTCTTTCTTTAGTACTACACCACTGTCAGGGGCGGATTCAGACCGTATTTGCCGTATTGGGAAATACGGTCTAGATTTCAAAGTGCCCTTCAAAATTTACAGAAAATACAAAAAATACAGAAAACCATTTGATGGAATTCGGCTATATTCTTTATTTGTTTTCTTTTTCTTCTGATTCATTGACAGGACTTGAAGGAAATCAAAATTTTACATGGTTAACAAAACTAGCCTTGATATCTGAAAAAGAAGAGAAGTGCTTGAATCATTCTGCATTAATTGCTGGTATGCAAAGCGCAGGCAAAATGAAGCAGAAATAAAATTCCATATGGGTTTTAGCTATTGCTGCTTGACTAAATAAATTATGTGCTCAAATGGAGCTCATTTTTGTGCCCAGGGACCCTTGAAATTTTGAAATTTCCAGGGAGAGGCCCCCCAGACCCCCCGCCATTTGCTCTTTTTGGGGGATGTGCCCTTGAAATCTGGAAAAATACTGTCTAGCCTCAGTCCTGGATCCGCCCCTGCGCTA
>NW_014578018.1:0-7113 GCF_000485595.1 Priapulus caudatus | reverse complement strand
ATGAAACACTCCTATTTGATGGAATTCGGCTATATTCTTTATTTGTTTTCTTTTTCTTCTGATTCATTGACAGGACTTGAAGGAAATCAAAATTTTACATGGTAACAAAACTAGCTTTGATATCTGAAAAAGAAGGGAAGTGCTTGAATCATTCTGCATTAATTGCTGGTATGCAAAGCGCAGGCAAAATGAAGCAGAAATAAAAATTCTGTTTTAGCTATTGCTGCTTGACTAAATAAATTATGTGCTCAAATGGTGCTCATTTTTGTGTCCAGGGACCCTTGAAATTTTGAAATTTCCTGGGGGAGGCCCCCCAGACCCCCCGCCATTTGCCCTTTTTGGGGGATGTGCCCTTAAAATCTGGAAAAATACTGTCTAGCCTCAGCCCTGGATCCGCCCCTGACTGTATATATATATTTATATTATAATCGGCGTGCGTGCGTGCGTGCGCATGAAGCGTGCGTCTGCATGTATTTCCGGCATATATATATATATGCATTCACAGGAGAAACGCAACATAGAAGAGTACAAAATGCGCAGAGGAGGCAGCACTAGCCAATGAGATGAGCAAAACGGTCACCTTACCATTAGCCCGGTCCCCGGTCATATTTATGCATAGCGCTAGAACTATAGCCCTTCGTTCTGCCACAGGGCTATAGCACAAAATATGTTAAAACTGGACAACGAAATCGCTCTCACGAAAAACGGCTCAGAGAACGCAAAATTATCAGGCTTTTTAACACTTATTTATCTACATGGAGCATTAGTGATTACTCATGCATGGGGGTCAACTGGCACTTTTCTAATCATAAGCATGTTGCCTGTCAACCTTGTAATCAGCGCCAGTGCTATACCCACACC
Organism: Priapulus caudatus; assembly: GCF_000485595.1. NCBI lineage: Eukaryota > Metazoa > Priapulida > Priapulimorpha > Priapulimorphida > Priapulidae > Priapulus > Priapulus caudatus. Next base: position 6,252 of record NW_014578018.1, on the reverse strand, counting down.
CCCATGAGTAATGGGCTGCCCTCGTTTTTTCTGTGATCCGTTCCGCGTGAGTCGAGGCACCGAGCAGAGGGAGCAATATCATTGCCCAATTTCAACATAGTTTGTGATAATAGCCCTGTGGCGCTGAAGGAGTCGTTGTCGTATCAGGTACTACAGATATGTACCCGAGGTACATATATATGTATACACAAAGTGTACCAAACTTGTACTACAGAAGTTCAAGTGTACCCTAACCCTAACCCTAGCCCTAACCCTAAACATACCTCATATGAAGATATAAACATAATACTAAACAACCTAAAACTACCTCGGGTACATATCTGTAGTACCTGATACGACAACGACCCCATCTGCCCCTGTGGCAGAGCGAAGGGCTATATATAGTTCTAGAGCTAATCTATGCATAGCGACATGTGCAAATGTGGACAGCTCTTACGTCTTAACACGTTCCCCGCGGATCCACGATTCAGCTCGTGGGAACAATCAAAACGCATACCCGCGGATCCACGAGTCAGCTCGTGCATAGATTATTGGTTTTTGTTACTCTGATTTCCAACAGATGGCAGGCACTACCTACCTAGAAATTAAACAGGGACAGTCTATATTACCTCAGTCATACATGACGGAAGAATACAATGCCTTATTGTTGATTCGAACGTGAAATTATGAGTTTTGAGACTCAAGGTAAATTTGTAAAACTAGAAGGTAAACTAGAAGGCGTAGATCGAAACAAGGTTTGTTTACCGTTTTCCTAACGGTATATAACATAATAACTGTGTAGTATATAAAATTTGGAGGTATTTTTGCATGTAGAAAAACAAAACAAGGTTCATACCCCAGTAACCCCACAGATGTGTAAGCGTTGTAACAATTATTTCCGGAAAAAATAGTATACTGTCGATTGGTATCATAACAAACTCGCGAAAATCCACCCGTGCGGCGGCATTTTGAGACGAAAATGCATGAAATGTCCGTTTTGTCCATGTTTTCATATAAATATATTATTATGAAGGGGAACGATTTTCATACTATTTGAACGTGTAGGAGGCATACAACAAGTAAGCCTTCACAAATTGTTCACCGTTGCACTATTTTGTCTCTAGAAAAAGCATTCTTTGGCATTTTTTCCCACCTAAATTCGGCACTAGAGTGCAATAATTTGCATTATGCACGCAAGTTAGACGCCTCGTGGACGTCTAGAAAGCATCAGAAGTAAAATTGGTCTTGTTGTGTATTCGTGACATTCCGTCAGGTGGCGTAGCAACAGCGACCGGTTGGTCATTTTTGTGTTTGAAATGTGTTCAGACAACTTTGCAGAAATTCGCATCGTAGAGCTGGCAAAAGTTTCGAGCAGAGCATCGAGCATGAATCTGTAGTTATTTTTAACATGAATATAGAGTATGTTGTGTAAGCGAAGTAACAGTGTGAGTATTTTTAATTAATTTCTGTTCGATGCTTATTCAGGCCTGCTGCCTATGGACGCCCTCTACTGTTGTTCACCACAGGGGGGTCTGTAAGGGTGATATAACACTCATGCAGAGTAAATGTGTCAGTTTGGTTAGCTTTTCTGCAAAGGAAATGTGGTAAATCAAAGTGAATATGCGGTAAAAACACGAAAATCCCAGCGCAGGGCGGTAGGTGCATTGTTAACACCGGCAGCGTTGAACGTGTTAATGATAATATCCTTTGGCCCTTTGGCTTTGGCCGCTCCGCCACACTGTCACTGCCGCTCATAGGGTCTATGTCCCCCAGGGTACTGCCGGAACTAGCTCTAGTACTATAGCCCGCGTACAGTGAGTATAGTATTGTACGCGGGCTATAGTACTAGAGCTATGCCGGAACGTACCCTGGGTACGGTCTGATATACCGGAACGTACCCTGGTAACTATCTGATAGTGATATCGTTAGGGTTAGGGTTAGGGTTACTGGTTAGGGAGTAGGCGTAAGCGACTCCCTAGACTCGTTAGTGGAGTAGGCGAGGTACGGTCCGGCATATTAGATAGTACCAGGGTACGTTCCGGCATATTAGATAGTACCAGGGTACGTTCCGGCAGTACCCTGGGGGACATCTAGACCCTATCAGCGTCACTGCCTAGGCGGCTATCTGAAGCTAATTTATGCATATCATAGAGTGAGAGTATACACGTCACATACATATCTCATAGACTGTAGTTACCGACACCGTAGTTAGCCAACACCGTGCAGCCCGCTTCATCACAGGGGACTACCACAGCAGAACTCCAGACTGTGTTACAGACATGCTATCGTCCCTACAGCTGGAAAGCCTCCAAAACCGCCGTCGTGATATGCGACTAACCTATCTCTACAAAATCATCAGTGGGCTGGTTCCAGCAATGCCCCCGTCAGATTAGACCAATAAAATGTGCCCTAAAAATTTTTTTATTCTGATGTTATAATAAAATAAACGTGATTAAAGAGAAGAATACTGCATGACAATAGTGTTTTGTAATGTAGGTAAGATGTTAATAAAGTGACAGCTTTAGGTATTTCTTTGATTTTCTATGTAACACGGCCGTAAATAGTGAAAAGGTTGTCGTGCATTTTGCACGACAAAATTCACAGGTTTTGTCTATGGAAGGGTATTGGGCCCTAAATTATAAAATAACATCAGAATATAACATTTTTGAGGGCACAATTTATTGGTATACCGTCAGATTTTCTACAACCAGTTCAAACCGGCAAAAGACGAGTGAGACCACCTAGCAGATTGAACAAGGAGGAGTTCATCAGTGCTCCCATCAACGAACGTGCCATCCGTCTGAACTCAAAAGGATTCAATGTACCAGCGTACAAAACTGACCAGTACAAGAATTCCTTCTTTGTCCGCACAGTGATACAGTGGAACCACCTGGGTGACCACATAGTAACTGCGGACAGTGCTGAGCAATTTACATCTAAGCTCAGCTGAGATGGTCTTTGTCCCCCAGGGTACTGCCGGAACGTACCCTGGGTACGGTCCGGTATACCAGAACGTACCCTGCATGGTCACTATTTGATATGGTTAGGGTTAGGATTAGGGTTAGGGTTAGGGTTAGGTTTAGGGTTCGGGTTCGGGTTAGGGAGTAGGCGTAGGCGACTCCCTAGACTCGTTAGTAGAGTAGGCTAGGTACGGTCCGGCATATAATATAGTAATTAGTACCAGGATACGTTCCAGTATACCGGACCGTACCCAGGGTACGTTCCGGCAGCACCACGGGGGACATAGACCCTAGATACAATAATGTAACCCAAACCCAAGAGGGTTTGGGTTACATTATTGTAAGTACATAGACCCTATCACTCAGCCTAAGCTCAGCCAACATCAATTCTAAAGTAATTGGCAGTGGCTACGGGTACGGTAGCCGTATCTTAATGTCTCGAGGCTACGGGTACGGAAGTCCATTCGCTTTTATACTTAACGAGACAAAGATGGCGGCGGTGGCGCCAGATTTCGAAAATAACGCCTTAGGAAATAAATTCACGATTTGAGAATTTAGATGAGCTAGAACCCTAACCCTAACCCTAAACCTAAACCTAACCCTAACCATAACCCTAAACCTAACCCTAACCCTAACGCCAAAAAGGGGCTTCAACGACCGACGGCTACCCTACCCGTAGCCACTGCGAAAATGATTAGGGTAGGCTAGACCGAATAATTCTGTCCCATATAACCTTTTTATATTTTGGTGAGGGTTATATTGGGACAGAACGGGGTTCATTGAAATTTCGTGAGATCGCATGCAAAATGCATGCGCTGAGAATGCGGCCCGTACGCCGCTATTGGCGTGAAAACAAACCTACCGTTCCCTTCTACATGGCTTTACCTTGCTACTGCATGATATGTGTATACATTCACTTCAATCGTTATTCACTTCTTAAAAGATTGTTTTTCATAAACACCGCTTCGTTCAACTTTCGTAAATTACATCGCCATTTACAAACAATCAGACCAATCACAGCGAGTCTATCAGGCCTCCTGCAGCGCCACAGATTATCAGATACAAGCGAGAACCAGGGGCTATTGTAAGACTCGCTCTGATTGGTTGACTGATCCCAGCGGCAGTCAATGTAAGCGGGCTATAGTACTAGAGCTATACAAGTACTAGCCTATAGTACCTATAGTCTATACTGTACTAGTTACTAATACTACCCTCTCCCGATTCCGTTGCCTCGATGCCAATTTTGGATACTACAACAGAAACAGAAGTTACATGAATTGCCGCAACCTCGGAATTAGAATCCATCTTGACACTATATAGTCATAACATAGGCTTACCGTTAATTTTGACAAAGATTTTGATCTAACGCTGGACAAAAATTGACTAGGATAGTGCTCTACTGTTTGGCACAGCCGGATATCACCGTCAAGAGGTTAACAACCAGAGGTCAACACCAAGAAGTCATCATAGTTTTGCGTATCCGGGTATATTGGCGCCGCCTAGTGTTAGATGCATTATCCTGCTGGAACGCGTAGTCTCTTAATTATTTTTAATTGTGAAAGTGTTATTGACAACGATTTTTAGAAAAACCTATAAAAATTAAGAACTATAGCTTGGTATTATATAAAATACACAAAAGAAGAGGAAACCCTGTTTTTTTAATGATTTTATGAAGTTACATTAGTCACGTGATGTCCGCCATTTTGCGCAGAACAGCGCGTTCACACGGTCATGATTGGCTCGAGCCAAATGGGCTAGATTTGGCTCGGGTGTTGCTATCCCCCGGGCGCGATTATTTTTTCCGTACCGTTGACGCGTCAGCGCTCGGGGAGCGTATTGGGAATGCTTGCGTCACAGCTCAACAGTCCCCCTAAACACTATGTACTCGACTACTCAACAAATAATTGAAATATGTGTTTACACAGGCCTTCTATCGCTAGCAAAGACCGTTTCTTGGAGCTAGTAGTGATACGCTTTCATACTTTTAAAACGAGACAAAGATGGCGGCGGTGGCGCCGATGTCGAAATAACGCATTGGGAAATAAATTCATGATTTGAATGAATTAGAGTTTAGATGAGCGGCTAGAACCGGCTAAGCATACTACCTAACCGCTAACGCCTAACCCTTAAACCCTAACGCCTAACAGGCTAACACATGGGCTTAACCCCTAACCCTAACCCTAAACGCGTAACCCAATATGCATTCCGATACGCATAGCGAGCCGCTGACGCCGGTCAACGGTATGGAAAAAATAATCGCCCCCAGGCGTGGAGGGAGGTCACGTGATAACGTTAACGATGACGTTCAAAATGTTAACCTAACGGTAACCCTCACTCCACACCGCCAACACTAACACTCACACTAAATATATATGTGTCGCCGCGCTATTATATAGCAGTGTTTATCCACAACAATTAATCTATGGTGTGGGAACAGATATCATGATGCAAAAACCCTAACCCTAACCCTAATCCTAATCCTAACCTAACCCTAACCCTAATCCTAACCCTAAACCCATCCTATACCCTAACCCTAATCCTGACCCTAACCCTAATCCTAAAACTATCCTAACACTAGTGCTGCCACGTTGCGGTCACCTCCTCACCACGCCGCGGGGAATAGCATTACCCATTGTGCGGGCCAAATTTGGCTCGGGCCTAATTTGCAGTCGGCGCGTTCACACGTACGCAGTGAATACTGTCTGTCAATTCAAATTCAAATTCAAATAAATTTTATTGCACAAATATCTCACAGATAAATTGGCAGTATGTCGCGAGATGGCGTGTGTTTACTATTTAGAGTGTTTACTTACGTCCGAGTTTAATTATCAATCTTGAAAACGTGCATCCTGATCAAATTTTTCGAATTTTTATACTGTTTTGGAACTTTTATACTGTTTTGGAATTATTTTACTGTTATAAAGTTATACTTTTTATACTGTTTCAACCGATTCTAGTAATTTCCTCCTCTCTACCGCTCGCCGAAAGCTGGGTGCTAAAAATTTGGCTCGGCCTGTGTCCGAGTTTCGATGGGGCCATTTCTGGTTCGCGCCTAATTAGGCTCGGGCCAAAAACGTCCGTGTGAATGCGCCTATAGAGATGTATAAATAGTTATCTAGAGATTTATAATAGTTTATTTATACATCTCTATGGCGCAGAACGATCTCTAGATTATGGGTAATGCTATACGCCGGGCGCGTGATTTTTTTTCCTAGGTCAATCAAGAACATAGGCCTAACGAGCACTGCCATTGTTGATACAAATCACGTGCCTCAAACTCCTGTTTTATGCTGTGGCATTCACTGCATTGTGA
>NW_014578017.1:115669-120056 GCF_000485595.1 Priapulus caudatus | reverse complement strand
TGATCCCATGTAATGGCCATTCGATGCAAACTCGCGTCCTGTCGCACCAAAAAAGGCTTGAAGAAATTATTGACCAATGCGGACACTTGAAGGACTGACAAGTACCTGTACATGATGTGCCAACTGCTGGGTACCTGGACGTTCATTGCCCTTCCCTGTTGTGACAGGTTAACAAGTGCGACCAAGCCTGAGGTCCGCCTGGGCGGAGCAAGAACAGCAGGTATGCAGCCGATCCAAACCGCAAAGAATAATGAAGTCACATGACCATTACACAGCTCGCTGACCCACAAGAAGATCTATTTCAAATGGCATCAAAAAACCACGAGCGTCTAACCTCCTAAACTCCTCTTCTGAGGATAATTGGACAAGAGAGAAGTAATGAACATGAGAACCTAAGACATCTGTACCTGCTGTTGGTTGTAACTCCATCTCTACCTGGGTGCGTGGATTCACAGGAAGAGACAAGAGCGTATTAAGTCACAGAGGAGTCTGCTTACGCGATGTTCCTGCCTCTAGAATCGGACGCAGAAGGAGGGCTGCATACAAGCGACTATCCTGCACACTGCTGTAACAGTGTCCAGGAATGACGGATTGAAAGAGTAGTATCCACGGCCAATGACACAGGACTTATTACCACTGTGGTCTACACTCATGGGAGCAAACACACCTGAGAGGATCCTATCAGAAACTATGGGTGAGCGACAGGCCCAGAGGACATACTTACTAAGTGCCATTGAAATGGGTTGTGACACTTGGGAACTGCCACCGTGTCGCCGTGTGCTATGCAATGCCCTTCATGCCATAGCCTGAGTGGCAGAGACACTACGAGATTATTCCTTCACTTCACCGCGCAAGAAGGAATGGTTCAAGCCTGACACGCTCTTGTGTCTCGACATTCGACGCGCATGATTGAAAGAGTTTAATCGACGTGCCGTGGAGAACCGCTTAAACTGACATCGTATCAGAAGACCCTCTTCAAGCAGGCACCAAGGACCCAGTCACCCACATCTGTATTACACATCAGTGGCTGATGACCTTCCAGCGAGCTTTTGATCTGGGCCAAGCTCAGGGCATACAAGTTTTCTGACACAACAGATCTACGTCTCCTAAAGCTCCTTGCCCCCCCACAAAAGACGCATTCCTTCTGCCCAGCGTAAGAGGGGCTGCCCTTGCAACGGATCATGAGATAAGACTGCGCACATGCCAAGCCACAAATTCCACCCTGGACAGAATTTGGTGGACCACTGGCCCACTCGGTTCAGCATGGTGCGGTTCCCGTTCCATGTACGCACCCAGCCTGGCCTGTGTCGATGAAGAAGGCGAATATCGTGCGAATGTGCTAAGCGGGTCGCAATAACGAAACTGCTCATGCTTGCCCTTCAAAGAATCGAGCTTGCCCATGCTACACTAGGGGGTGCCGCTTGCAAGACTAGTCAATCAAATGGTAGCAGGACTGCAGGACATCGGACACAACAGAGGTCAGTGACCAGTAGCCAGCCCGACTCAGACATAGTCTGATTTAGCGAAGTCAAACAGGCCGGACTGCAAGTTGAAACGTATAGTAAAGTGTTTAACTTTTGGAGCAATATGAAACTCTGTTTGTAGAAAACAGCAATGAACTTGTCCTGTTTACACACTCCCATTTGGACATATACATATGGGCAGCTTTACTAGAAAGTATTCAACCTTGTTTAAGTGGCAAAAGTATTCCTTTTGAGCTGAATATGCGGAGAAGAAAGTGTATTTGCGTGCAATTTTCTGATTATTTTGTGGGAAGGAAGCATTGTTCAAAAAGTCTCATTTCTGGCTAAAATTGGTTATGCAACAATTACTCATATAAAGCCCATTAATGTGGTATCATCTTGGTAGCGGACATGTTAATTCCCTTATAATAGTGATAGCCACACACATTGCGCTGAGCAGGCAGGTCTCTAGTTCAGAATTATCATTCAAAATTCGCTGGTCACACATTAGCTTAGATTAGTGGCCATTTTGTAAAAACACCTTGGCGGCGCGCCGCCATTTTTTGGTTCGAGCAGCCATATTTGTTCAGGGTAGTCCAGTCCACCTGGAAGTTGATCAGGGAGGTCCCCTGAACATGTTGATACCAAACAACCTTTTACAACACCCCATGTCTGGTAAACCTGTCTTGCCCCCTGGGTAATTGGTATTGTAAAATGGCATTTACACAGCAGCTGAAACTGAATGGGAATTCAGCAATATGAACTTCTTGATCGAGAAAAATGTGTAATTATAAAACTAATAATTAATTATGCTATAATATTATATGCTATATTAATGCTTTTAAATAACGAATGATGCATTATCAATAAACTGCACACATGAAACGCTCTCGCCCTTTACAATAGCAAAGCGTGACATATCAGCACACACGTTTTTAGATTGTCTATGAACGGTGCAACTAATTGCAATGAAATTGGGCACAGGCCAAAAAATGTTCTTGCTTGCAACAAAACAATATACAAAACAAGAAGAAATTGTACGTGCCTTTTAGCTCTTTGACAGGCTTTAAGAAAAATTTTGCAACAAGTTCTGGCTTCTTGTTTGTGGCAGCAACTTCTAACCATAGAATCCGACGTGAAAACCTTAATTGGAGAAGAACCAAAGCAGTGATGACATTTACAATACAATATATACAAAAGGTATTAACATCAGCTTGAGTCTTGCATTCTAGCTGCTGCCTCCACATGCATGTACAAAGTATGAATTTTAACTGGACCGGGCATGCCAATAGCCGAATAGTTTGAACATATATACTCCTATATATAGCAATTCACGTGCTGCAAGACACTGGTTGAAATGCTATGAATAATGACTGTGCAAGTGCATATAGAAAACTGTTTGATTTGTTTTGTTTGATTTATTTCATTCGTGAGTCGTACCAGAAACTGTATGCTAGATACGTGTCGAGATAACAGGGGTTAGGGCATGAATTGGCAAAATGAAGCTTTGCAAGCAAGTTTGCAAAGCAAGTCAAGTGGCCAGAAAATGCAATGTACTAGTGTTACCCATCAATAGCACCATGAATTGCAAACCCATAGGGCTTTAACTTGCCATTTCCATCCACATGCCACATGTAGTTGGGCCCTTTGTTGACATACTGCCGTCTTCTAAAGCAATTTTTCTTCCGATAAGCAACACCCTCCGGGTCCATGATGCCAAGTAAAAGACGAATGTCATCTCTGCATATTATTAAGGTATTATATTAGAATTGGATTTTGGTAGCTAATGTCAGTTTTGTTTATTCATCCACAACTTTTTTAAGAACAAAAAAAGATCGAAAATGCATGCTTATATAGGTAAAAGCGAATTATTTTGATATACCTGCGCACTCTAAGTCCATGATCGTCACGCAGTACCTTGGCAACGTAGCGGTACCATTTATCACATCCACTTGCACTTTCTAGCACATTCTGTTAAAAGTAGAATAGCACATTTTTTGTAACCGATATTGTTATTAATTTTGATCATGATGTACGCATAGTGTTAATTACACAGTGATGCCTCCATTACATTGTGTATCCGCGTGTAACGTGTGCATTATGTCTGTTTTCACATGTGTACATGACCCTCTAAGCTGTGCCCCCTATTCAGTTTGCCAACAAAAGTGCCACTTCATTTGCTTGAATGTAGCAGCTAGGAGTATCATTTGTGTTGTTGCCTTTGTATGCTCTGAAGTATATAGGGCCGTTCAAACATTGATTACAAGTAAGAGACTGATATTATGATTGATAGTAACTAAAATAAAACAACTCGTTTTCCACGTACGTAAGCATGTATGCATTGTCAGCAACACACTGTTACTTCAGTTCAACGAATGATTGAAATCATATAATTATATTATACTCCATGATGTCAGAGGTTGACTAAGTTCTAACTAGTTATTTCATCGGTGTATCTTTTTCTATATGATTAGATTACTTAATATTGACGTTTCTAATAAGTACCATATTGTGCCTAAATGTGTGTTTGTTGAGCAAATAATAGTATTAATACATACCTTGACTGCACTGATGACTTGTGGCATATCAGTGAAATTTTTCTTTCGGAAGATATTGTTTGCTTTTAGCACTCTCTTAAGCTGACGCAGGCTAGAAATAACAGGTTGAGTATTCTATCAGTCAATTTCATGAACCCTCAATCCCTCAACCCCTCAACTTAATCCCCTAGCTCCAAGAAACAGTTAGATATTGCACGACCTGCACAGTACGTAAAAGGGGTCATGTACGTATTGCATGCCACGTATTGCATATGTACAGTTTATAAGGAACAGTAGCCTCTAGGTTCTAGGGTTATTTTCAGCTAATTTAGGTTATAATTGCGCTACATAAAAAGTTTCATGGTTCAATCACCATTAGAAATATTT
>NW_014578017.1:110645-115108 GCF_000485595.1 Priapulus caudatus | reverse complement strand
ATTTAAAAAAATGCTTTTAAAACTAACGGATAGCAGTTTGGTACAACGACGGTGGCGCCACTCAAAGCGCACGATCCTGAGAAGTTGCGCAAACCACTTTCCAGCCAAGGGCTACAGACCGAGGGTATTTCTTATTTATTCATTTAAAAGCAAAGGATTGTAATTATCTTATAAACGACATATAGTTTCAGTATAATATGGATAAATTTGCCCTAAAATGAATATCGTTCGGGTTAAATAGCATTTAGGTATAATATAGTAATTGCACTTTTGTGATTAGCCCTCGTCATTACCTGCAAAATAAAAATGCAAATACGCAACTTTTTTAGGGTGGCAGCACGGTCCGTCGGTCACGGGTGTCATGGCGCCGTTCAAATTTCGTAGCGTTGATGTGTAAATAATTAATTAAGTATCTGGTGACAAATACATGTGGGTATATAGACGATTTGTTATACAGTAAGTACAGTTGTATGCAGTAAAATCCTAGAGGCTACTGTCCCTTTAATTAATCTTATTGCAGACTATTTAGTTTCACGCTTCGCCAATAGATGGCGCCACTATATGGAAGAAAGGCTAGAAAATGGCCACTAGCAATCATTACAGACTGACTGCTTAAAATACAACTGCAAGTTTTGAGGCAATATAAATTGTAGGTACCATTATTTACATGTTAAATCTTAGATAACATACTGTAGGGAAATTCTGGAGTCTGGATGGCATAATGAATTTGGTGTATTTGAGTAGATTGTGTGCGTTTCAAATCTCAGTATTCCAGTTACTTTGTGGTAAACACATAGAGTTGTATAAATCTATGGGTAAATCTAGTTTAAGCGATCGTAAATTAACTTGGCAAACGCCACAGCCAGAGGCGCTACGCGGTCTATCGCGTTTCGGCCGTATCAGTGGAACAGCGTCAGCACTCTCGTAGTTCTGGTACAGGTGGATAGGAGCAGTGTAGGTGGGGGGGGGAGGAAGTTTAGAGTAGTACCTCAGGGCGGCGCGTACGGGGGGGGGCCGGGGGGGCCCGGCCCCCCACTTTTTTGGCAGAAAATATATGTCTATGTATTTTGTATGATCGGAAAGAAATGCAAGAAAAAGAAAGAGGGAACAAGGAGGAGAGGAAGGGGAAAGAGCGAAAGAGAGTGTTATCCACATTTTCATCTGCCTACTGAAAATTACAAAAGTTTGACGAAGTCCCTCTAGCCTTACTCTTATAGCAAACAGACATGCACAGCGCCGTTATTTGCCGCCAATACCGTGCGGACTTCGGGCCTGTATCCTGTGCTTCGGAGGCTCGATCGAGGTCGAATATCAGTACTGTACTTGCATATGCACACAGGCCCGTAGCCAGGGGGGTTCGGGCGGTTCGAACGAACCCCCCCCCCCCCCGAGCCCCCCCCCCAAGCAAAAATTTTTTTTTTTAAATTTGCAAAGATTTCACCTCAGGTCGCTTATTTTAGTGTAATAATTGCAAAATCTTCATCGTGCGGCGAGGGTGAAAGTGAACACCCCCCTCCCACACCCTCCCCACCGCTCGGTCGCTTGCTCCCTCGCCTGGTCGCTTCGCGCCCGAGCAGGGGGGGGGGGTGCAGGGAGTCCGGACCCCCCCTTGCTCGCGCAGCAAAGCATCTGAGGGGGTGTAATTTTAAAAAATTTCTAGGGGGAGGGCCCCCACACCCCCCCCCTTCGCATGCTCGTAACTTTGTGTTACGGTTAGACCCCCCTGGTACAATCCTGTACTGTCCCTGCCGAGCAAATTACAAACATTGAAAAAACGAACCCCCCCCCCCATATAAAGCTGGCTACGGCCTGTGCACACACTGTCTTATAACTGCAACTACGCCGCGTACGCACAGCTTAAGTACGCGCAGCACGCAGAGCCTAACGCACGCTGATAACGCCAGAGCCGGTAACCCGGCCGTACTCAGGGTACGTTCCGGCAGTAACCTGGGGGACATAGACCCTATGAGCGTTAGTTTTATGTATACTATTTTATATAGTTTCTTTTATTCTTTTAGTTTAGTTGCACTTTAGTTCTTAAGTCTTTTTAATTAAACAGTTGATGTATTCTTTATGTAATATCCTAGCAGCTTGGGTTTTTAAAAGGCAAACTGTTGTCAGCAACATGAAGATAAACTAAAGATAAAAAGCTAGTCGAGTGATGTTATAAGTGTTTAAATATCATTCGCAATGTTATTTTTTTACTATTACCAGGTTGAAGAAAATGAAATTTCTGTACGCCCTGAAAAAGATTCACTATTTCATATTCCTTATTCCTATTACATGTATCATATTGATGCATAATTAAAGTTAAAAGCTAGTCGAGTGATGTTATAAGTGTTTAAATATCATTCAGCTAGCAATGTTATTTTTTGACTATTACCAGGTTGAAGAAAATGGAAATTTCTGTACGCCCTGAAAAAGATTCACTATTTCATATTCTTTATTCCTATTACATGTATTCATATTGATGCAAATTATATACTTCACTATAGTAGACATGTACATAGACATGTACTGAAAAGGTGTTATTTCCGTTTTTCTTCCATTTAAAAATTTGAAATTTTCACCTTCGATGTGCACCAGATCGCTCCATTTCAGTGCAAAAATTGAAAAGCTTCCTGCCGTGGGAGGTGGGGGAACCCCCTCCCACACCCACCCCCGCTCGGTCGCCTGGCTCCCTCGTTCGTGCGCTTCGCGCCCCAATATCTCAGCCCCCCGGCATGGTCGCTTCATTCTCTCAATTGGGCCCCCCCACTTTGAAAACCGTGGCGCCGCCCCTGGAGCTAGTAGGGGGAGTAGGGAGAAGCTAGTGAAGAATGAGGAAGGGGAGAAGGGAGAAGCTGGTGGAGAAGGAAGAGGGGAGAAGCTGCTGGAGAAGGAGGAGGGGAGAAGCTGGTGGAGAAGGAGGGGGAGAAGAGAGCTGGTGGAGGAGAAGGGGGAGAAGGGAAAAACTGGTGGAGAAGGAGGAGGGGGAGAAGCTGGTGGAGAAGGAGGAAGGGGAGAAGGGAGGAGGGGAGAAGGTGGTGGAGAAGGAGGAGGGGCGAAGGAGGGGGAGACAGGAGAAGGTGGTGGAGAAGGAGGAGGGGAGAAGCTGGTAGAGAAGGAGGAGGGGGAGAAGGGAGAAGCTGGTAGAGAAGGAGGAGGGGAGAAGCTGGTGGAGAAGGAGGAGGGGAGAAGCTGGTAGAGAAGGAGGAGGGGGAGAAGCTGGTGGAGAATGAGGAAGGGGAGAAGGGACAAGCTGGTGGAGAAGGAGGAAAGGGAGAAGGAAGAAGGTGGCGGAGAAGGAGGAATTAGGCGAGAAAGGAGAAGCTGGTGGAGAAGGCGGAGGAGGAGAAGCTGGTGGAGAAGCAGGAAGGGGAGAAGCTGGTAGAGAAGGAAGAAAGGGAGAAGGGAGAAGGTGGTGGAGAAGGAGGAGGGGAGAAGCTGGTGGAGAAGAAGGAGGGGGACAAGCTGGTGGAGAAGGAGGAAGGGCAGAAGGAGGAAGGGGAGAAGGAAAGGAAGACGGGAGCTGGTGAAGAAGGAGGGGGAGACGGGAGAAGCTGGTGGAGAAGGAGGAGGGGGAGAAGGGTGAAGCTGGTGGAGAAGGGAGAAGCTGGTGGAGGAGGAAGGGGAGAAGGGAGAAGCTGGTGGAGGAGGAAGGGGAGAAGGAAGAAGGTGGTGGAGAAGGGGGAGAAGCTGGTGGAGAAGGAGAAGGCGAAGAAGCTGGTGGAGAAGGAGGAGGGGAGAAGCTAGTGAACAATAAGGAAGGGGAGAAGGGAGAAGCTGGTGGCGAAGCTGGTGGAGAAGGAGGAGGGGAGAAGCTAGTGAACAATAAGGAAGGGGAGAAGGGTGAAGCTGGTGGAGAAGGAGGAGGGGGAGAAGCTGGTGGAGAATGAGGAAGGGGAGAAGGGACAAGCTGGTGTAGAAGGAGGAAGGGGAGAAGGAAAAAGGTGGCGGAGAAGGAGGAATTAGAGGAGAAAAGAGAAGCTGGTGGAGAAGGCGGAGGAGGAGAAGCTGGTGGAGAAGCAGGAGGGGAGAAGGGAGAAGGTGGTGGAGAAGGAGGAGGGGAGAAGCTGGTGGAGAAGGAGGAGGGGGATCAGCTGATGGAGAAGGAGGAAGGGGAGAAGGGAGCTGGGAGAGGAGGAGGGGGAGAAGGGAGAAGCTGGTGGGGAAGGAGGAAGGGGAGAAGGGAGAAGCTGGTTGTGGAGGAAGGGGAGAAGGGAGAAGGTGGTAGAGGAGGGGGAGAAGGAGGAGGGGGAGAAGCTGGTGGAGAAGGAGGAAGGGGAGAAGGAAAGGAAGAAGGGAGCTGGTGAAGGAGGGGGAGACGGGAGAAGCTGGTGGAGAAGGAGGAGGGGGAGAAGGGAGAAGCTGGTGGAGGAGGAAGGGGAGAAGGGAGAAGCTGGTGGAGGAGGAAGGGGAGAAGGGAGAAGCTGGTGGAGGAGGAAGGGGAGACGGAAGAAGGTGGTGAAGGAGGAGGGGAG
>NW_014578017.1:106733-110635 GCF_000485595.1 Priapulus caudatus | reverse complement strand
AGAAGGGAGAAGCTGGTGGAGGAGGAGGGGGAGAAGGGAGAAGCTGGTGGAGGAGGAGGAGGAGAAAGGAGAAGCTGGTGGAGAAGGAGGGGGAGAAGGGAGAAGCTGGTGGAGAAGGAGGAGGGGGAGAAGGGAGAAGCTGGTGAAGGAGGAGGGGAGAAGGGAGAAGCTGGTGGAGAAGGAGGAGGGGGAGAAGGGAGAAGCTGGTGGAGGAGGAAGGGGAGAAGGGAGAAGCTGGTGGAGGAGGAAGACATGCGCAGGAGTGGGTGAATAAAAAATGATGTCTTGGCGGATTCCACTGGCACTGTTTAGTATTTTACTAGGGTTAATGCGTTGGTAAAGTCTACAACGACGATGACGTCGACAACGAAAAACGTACATGACGGCGACAAATGCAAGAACGTTAAGTCGCGGCTGCGAAAAACGTGACGGCGCCGATTGTGCTCGCTCGCCGCCGTGTTTTCGCTCGCTCGCGGTGCGAAAAGGTGACCGCGCCGATTCTGCTCGCTCGCCGCCGCCATGTTTTCGTTCGCTCGCGGTGCGAAAAGGTGACCGCGCCGGCTACGCAAAAGGCGACCGCGCCGATTCTGCTCGCTTGCCGCCGCCGCCTACAAAAGAACGTGACGTCGCCGGCTGCGAAAAACGTGACGGCGCCGGCTACGCAAAGGGCGACCGCGCCGGCTGCGAAAAAGGCGACCGCGCCGATTCTGCTCGGTCGCCGGCGCGGCCGTGTTTTCGCTCGCTCGCCGTGCGAAACGGTGACCGCGCCGATTCTGCTCGCTCGCTGCCGCCGCCGTGTTTTCGCTCGCTCGCAGTGCTAAATAGGTCACCGCGCCGATTCTGCTCGCTCGCTGCCGCCGCCGTGTTTTCGCTCGCTTGCGGTGCTGTGTTTTAGCCTTATCAGGGCGAGTAATGATGACGACGTCGACTAAAAATGATGACAACGACAACGAAAAACCTGACGTCGCCGGCTCCGAAAGAACGTGACGTCGCCGGCTGCGAAAAACGTGACCGCGCCGGCTGCGAAAAACGTGACCGCGCCGGCTGCGAAAAACGTGACCGCGCCGGCTGCGAAAAACGTGACCGGGCCGGCTGCGAGAAACGTGACTGCGCCGGCACTAGGGGGCTTCCGTATAATATCATGCTGCAACGCTGATCCGCTGCTGATTATGTATAGGAATATATCAAGAGCGTATTAAGAAGGTTAATATGCTTAATTTACGTTACATTACGTTCCTTTACGTCATCTTTTTAATACGCTCTTGAATATATATATATAGAAGGGAAGAGAGGCGGGAGAGTGAGCTGAGAGAAATAGTGAGGCAGAGAACGAGAGATACAGAGAAAGAGTGTAGAGAAAATTTGAGAGAAAGAGAGCGAGAGAGCGCGATGACAGGGTAGCGGGGATGCAATGAGGTAGAAGTAGAGGGAGAGAGAATTGGATCATGGAATGTTCCTTTTCAAAATTTGATCATCTAAATTCACTTAAAGTTTGAGGAAAATGGCTTGGCCATTCTAGGGTCATTGTGAAATGGAGGTAGGACGCGGTCTGGGAGAACGGGTGACATGTGCGCTCAGGATGTAGGGGTTTTGGGAGTAATATATAGAAGAGAGATTAGGGGTGATACTCCATTAGGAGTGTTCCCAACTTTAATGTCATTAATGGTCATAATAACACATATATATATATATATATATATATATATATATATATATGTGTGTGTGTGTGGTCCAGGTCATATATTAGTTTGTGGTGTCATGTCATTTATGTTAGGGTTAGGGTTAGGGTTAGGATTATCAATCATTAATCATTAATCATTAATGATATCAAAGTTGGGAACACTTCTAATGGAGCGTTAGCCGAGATTAGAGAGACAGGGGAGACAGAGAATGTAGGAGTGGTGAGTCTGGTTGTGGTCGTGGGAGTAAGCACACGTGCTTATACGCGCGTGTGCGCGTTTCTTTGGCTCTCTGTGCAAGATGTGACTACACTGTGTGCCAGTTATTAAAGTTTATTCAGTTTAATACACAAGTAAGAACTTTAATTCAACGTTACAATAAGATGGAGAGAACGCGAAAATAATGGGGCGCGAAAGGGAGAGATAGCGAGAGGTTCATGGGGAAATAAAGACATACATAGAGTGAGAGAATCAAAGCGAGACAGGCGAACAGAGAGTGGGCAAACAGAAAATATGTGACGGTCCCTCATATGTGTATATGTGTTCCGGCGTCACACATGTGAGTCCGAGCGTGAGAGGCAGATAGATATAGAAAGATGGACGGAGCGAGAAAGGAAGGGAGACATAGAGGGGAGAGACTTTAGTGGATTTCTTTGTTTTTAACTTTTAGATGTCAGAAGTCATCTCAGGTTTGATGAAAATTGCTTCGTAAACAGTAAGTAAGTTATTTATGGATCACTGCAAGGACAGAAATATGTTGGGCAAGAGCCAGTGCTGGTCTATTGAACAGATCCAGCTACAGCGACAGTTAAAGAACAGTGGCATGAAAAATGTAAGTAGATATGATATATATGCTGTATATGTGATAAAATGTGTGATTTCTTGAAAAAGATATGTATCTTGATGCATACAGAAAGATTACAGTAGGATTTTTTCGTTTGAAAATGTTAGACACCAGAAGTCACATCAGGTTTGATGAATATTGCTTGGCAACCAGTCATGAACTAATTCATAGGTCGCTGCAAGGCGGAAAATGTGTCGAGCAAGAGCCACAGCCAATAAATCACGGAGGGGAAGCATTTCCACATGATGAACATGTATCATTTGCAAGCAGTGATTGTGAGTATTTGATTTGTAAAAATGATAGGGTATAGTTACAAATTAGATAATTGTCTCTGCATTTACAGCTCTCATTCCACCTCTCTCTTTTCTCTCACCGATGTGAGTTATTGTCATGAGAAAATTAAAGGATTGTATACGAAATGCAAACATGCCAGCAAGTTCCCAGCTAACACATAACGTTCCCACAACGTTGCTGGAATGTTGTAGTTTGGTCGGGTCAGGAATAACGTTGCAGCAACGTTCTAGAAACGTACCATGCGAACGTTGGACTCGCACCTTCCCACAACGTTATGTAGTAACGTTTTAACAACGTTATTAGGACGTTGGATACGTATATGCTATTATACATATTTTTCTATTATAAATTGACATCTGTATTTATGAAATATACTATATCATATGTTAACTTATAACCTTAATTAATTACGTCATGTTATTTAAATGTTATTATCGTTATTTCTGCCACGTATAGTGCAACGTTCTCAGAACGTTGTAGGAACGTCCGTAAAATACATTCGTGTAGAGGCAGAGACCATGACGATTGTGTCCTATCAACATTGATAGTAAAACTGATTAAAATACTGGGATATTAATCACAAATGTCTTCTACCGTCGAGCTTTCTTTAATAATACACATCTGAATAATCAATTTATACAATATTGCTAAACAAATGTTAGAAAAATGTACAAACACAGTCTGATATTTATACACCATTTGTTTTCAACACAAGGACAGTGCTCTCTGGAAGAGCTTGATTTGAATTAGTAAACGGAATACATTCATGAAAGTGCTTCTAGGAAGATGCCTAAAGAAGGCTATTATAAGAGATAATCAAGACTAAATGGTTGCCTTCCTGACAGTATTACCTACATCATGTTGATCGGTAAGTCATTAGAGCTGCTGATTTTTGACATATGGAAATATGTAGCCTTAGGCTTATAAGTTATAGTTACAGTTAGCTCCAAGAAACGGCTAACGCTCCATTAGGAGTGTTCCCAACTTTAATATCATTAATGATTAATGATTAATGATTGATAATCCTAACCCTAACCCTAACCTAAATGACATTAAACCACAAATTAATATATGATCATGACCAT
>NW_014578017.1:86397-104755 GCF_000485595.1 Priapulus caudatus | reverse complement strand
TTGCCACAACGTTACATTACAACGTTGTGGCAACGTTCAGAGGAGTCCACAAAATAACGTTGCCACAACGTTACATTACAACGTTGTGGCAACGTTCAGAGGAGTCCACAAAATAACGTTGCCACAACGTTACATTACAACGTTGTGGCAACGTTCAGGGGAGTCCACAAAATAACGTTGCCACAACGTTACCACAACGTTGTGGCAACGTTCAGGGGAGTCCACAAAATAACGTTGCCACAACGTTGTACCACAACGTTTTCACAACGTAAGTGAAACGTTGTGACAACGTTGCCACAACGTTATATTGTTAGCTGGGTTATCATTGCGAATACATAACAATTTGTGATTTCTAATGTGAATGCACTGTTCTTTTGCTAATATCACAGCTGGAGACATAATTGAACATGGGCCCTATTTGAAATTGAAGAGAGTTCAGCGCGGGGGTGACGAATTCACACCTTCTTATGTAGAGACTATGTAATCCCTAGAGACTATGCTTATTCAGTCACCCGCGAAGAATGTAAGTATAGTGTCATGAGAAAATTAAAGGATTGTATAGAAAATGCAAACATGCCAGCAAGTTCACATTGCGAATACATAACAATTTGTGATTTCCAATGTAAATGCACTGTTTTTTTTTACCAATATCACAGCTGGAGACATAATTGAACATGGGCCATATTCGAGGAGAGGTCAGCGGTGGGATGATGCGCTCTCTAAGGTAGAGGCATTCCCAAGTGACGATGATCGCACCCGTCGTGAATGTGAGTTAATTATTACCAGCCAGAGATCATCAGTTTCCATAAAATTTATTCTTAAAATCATTAAATCCACAAAGTTACTGTAACAGCACTCTTGGTTGAGCGCGCTCTCTGATCTGTATTCAACGGCTATCCTCAAAACCTCCTGGTTGCAAATTCGATCTTATTTCATAATTTATGATTTCCAAAGTGAATTGTTATATAAATAATTGTTGACGTTATTTTTCTCATTTTCATAGTTTCTGACCTATTTGGATCGCATGCACCTTCTTCACGATCATTATCTTCAAATATTATAGCCGTGGCACATCCAGCCATGCAACCTGACGACGACCCCATCAAGCTAGGAGAGGCTACTGACCAGGACGAGGATCCTATGGAACAAATGGATCCACTCGGCCCGTCCAAAACTAAAAGAAAAACACGACAACGGAGACAGGTCGGTAAAGCACCCAGACCAATTAGACATACGTGTCCCGTTCCGTCCTGCAAAGGCCAGGCAGTTAATATCTTAACGCATATGAAGCAGGTGCATCCCACAATTCCAAAATGGAAAGATGAAACTATGGTAAGAAAGGCAAAGAGGGAATTGGCTAGTGAAGTAAAAAGAGTGTATCCAAAATACGTCTGTTCACTGTGCAAGAAACCACAAACGAGAATAGATATTTATCTGAAAAAGACAAATAGGCTGGCAAAGGGTAGCGCAGAATACCAAGATGCAAAATCAGCAGCTACAATATTAGTAGACAAAGACAGTAAGAAGCAATTCTCAGAAATATCACATGTGCTCGATGAGTTTAATGATTATCTATCAAGTTTTACGGGGGGAAATATTGTTGAGCACGTCGTCAAAGCACACGTACAGAGAGTAAATACTATTTTGCAAATGATCGAAACACCCCCCACCGTCAAAACAATTCAAAGACTAGAGGAGATAGGCGAAAAAGCCGGTGTAGTTTCTGAACTCGAGAAGAAATCATTGAAATCAAGCACAATTGTAATGTACCTCTGGAGTGTAGAGAAATTTATTGAATTCATGGAGATTTCCTGTCAGCATCTGTACCAGGGCTCACTTGAGAAACTCAAGCAGGTTATAGGCAATGTGAAGAAAGCAGTACAGAAAGACGTAAAAAAGGCAGAATTAGAAGCAAAAATTGCAGAACATAGCTCAGAGATCCCCATGCAATACATCAGAAAATATCACGATTCTGCAGCAGCAAATAATGCGGTAAAATGCTTAGAACCCGACAGAATTATTACAGAGGCAGCGTTTATAAATGTGCGAAATCATCTCATGCTTTCTGCGATTCTTATTAATGCGCGGAGGGCAGGAGACATAATGAATATGACAGTTGAGGAGTTAAGGTCACCACTGACTGACGATGATGGGAATAATATCATTCTAGTTAAAGTCCATAAGACGAGAGCGACATTGGTATGCCGCATAAACCTACACGGACATTTGTATAAGCAATATCAGCTGTTCGTTGATAACGTGCGGCCGTTTGTGCCAAACCCCGTAGGGAATGTGTTTACTAGTAGAACAGGGCAAACTCTTACGAACTCGGCATTTAATAAATCCATTAACGAAGCGTGGAAAACTTCGAAAGAGAAGTAGGAAAACCTCTACAAAGAATAAGTGCTTCTTTGATGCGCAAATGGGAGCAACGCGAAACGATGAACATCATATGTGCCATTCGGTACACACAGCCGACAAGCATTATGACCTTACACTAGATATCCAAAAAACAATAGCTGCCACTGAAGGCGTAAGAAAAATGTTTAGAACTGTTATGGAACACATTTTTGAAAATGAGTCAGAAAGTTTTATTAAACCACCCACAGAACAGATTGGTGTAGAAGATACATTCGTAGAACATGGTCGCAGAAAATTTAGACCAAAAGATGCACAGCTGTTAAAAATAGCCATGGCAAGGCTCGTTAAAACGAAAACAAGTGAAATGCAATCAAAACTTGGTTGGAAAGAGGTAATTCAGGAAATAGAAAACTCAGGCCCTAGTTTCGCACGACTGTTGGCAAATTACAGTAAATCACAACTGACGGATCGAGTCACGTATGAAATTAAGAGAAATCGTAGGTAGTTGACTAAAACAGAGAAGGGAGTAGGGGGCGGGGGAGGATAAATCCACACACAGCCAGTATAAATATAATCTATAATTCTATATTGTTCAATATATGAAACATTGCTCATGTATTTACTGTCATTTTTGCATTGTAACAGTTGCAGTTCTTGTATGAACTCATCTTGTGTTTCGCTGTGGCTCTGTTATGTTAATCACATAATTCATTAATGCGGTTCTATAATGTGTAATATCTATCCGTATATTATGTTATTTCTCCGCAAATGAATATTTAAATGTAAATGTATCATTGCGTGTATGTTTAACAACACTTTTTCTTCGTGAAATCGTTTTTGTTTGCGGTATTTCGATTATTGTAGTAGCGATTACGATATATGTTTCAGTTACCTTTAAACATTTTATGACTCATGTTATATGAACTCATTTTGTGCTTCGCTGTTGCTCTATTATGTTAATCACATAATATGTTGTTTGTCAATAGTAGTATCGGATGGCAGTCTGGAAATTTAGCTAGATTTCTTTTCGCAGCATTATAACACCATCCTCGTTAGCCGTGTGGATACAAGAACTGTACTGTACTGTGTTGGTGTGTGTACAGATTTTTCAGGTATTATTCTTGTGAACGTCATTTCTTGCGTGCACAACAGTTTAATGCAGTATTATTCCACTGCATATGAACCGGTTCTTAACATGAGCTTGTACGATCAAAAAATAAATGAACCAGTATTGTATATCTTAACTTCCTGACTTTGTGTTCAATCTACTCGAACATGCATCGCAGCACACATAAATTACAGCATTCGCGTATATAAATAAATAAGACATACGCAAACGCACAAGCCGGCAATTCCTATTTGCAGTGAAACTATTATATTTAATTTAAAATGAAAAGCTTGCTGGTAAATTGCTTATCTGTCAAATAAAATCCCATAGCACTGGACAGACGAATATATTGCTCACTTCGGATATCCACACACGATTGTGACCGACAATGCCACTACGTTCATGTCGGAGGAGTTCCAGGCTTGGTGTCGCCAACGAGGCATCACTCATTTAACAGGAGCCCCTTATCACCCAGCCACGAATGGAGCTGCAGAACGCCTGATCCAGACTTTCAAGCAAGGACTCAGAAAGTCGACGCTGGCACCAAAAGTTGCCCTGCAGCAATTCATGATGCAGTACCGACGTACACCTTTAGCGGAAGGGTTTTCGCCAAGTGAGCTACTCAATGGCCGCCAGATCAGGTGCCAGCTCGATTCTCTATTGCCTTCTCCTGCGCATTGGGCACAGGGGAAACAGGCTAAAAAGGCAACCAAATCACAGCACGGTGAGACAAGTCGCATCGTTACTAGGCTAGTGCATGCCTACTCGCTAGGTGCTCCATGTTATGCACTTTACTGCGGCCCGCGGCGAGACAGAGACGCAAGATGGGTCCCGGCGGTTATCACTAAGGTACATGGTGCCCGCGGCGTCAACGTGCGTGGCTACCCCAGAGGACCAGTGTGACGTAGGCACATTGAACAGCTTCGCCCTCGCTATGGGATTGAAGAGGACACGGATCCCGGAGAGACCCCCGAGTTATCAGTTCCGGAGCTATCCGCAACTCCGCCTATCCAACCCAAAGGACAGGACGGTTACCCCCGTGGAGACACACCGAATCCTGAGTCAGCAACGTCACGTGTAACCCAACCAAACCGAACGAAGTGTCGCAATCCGCGCCTTCCAGTAGGTGACGAATACGGGCCAGATAATCCCAGACGTTCCAGTCGACAGCCGAAGCCGCGGACCAAGGCTTATCTATAGGCTATACCCCCTTCCGCCTCTCGGTGGGCTCGAGGCTGGTGGGGAGGTGTGACATTATTGTATCATTCGCCCTTATTAGGCCCAATAGGTGGCGCTATATTATTTCCTAAAGCCATGTACTTGCGTGGTCACGCTACTACGTGGCAGGCTGGAGTGTAGCTGGAATAAATCCTTTGTTGAGTTTATATATTATACGTCAGCTCTTACGACTTTACTTCTAGAAATAAGGTATGTATTATTAGCTATTGATAATACATATAATCAATAACATCTATAACGCCATAAGTCCTACAATAGCTTTAGCTGCACGATACTGTGCAAATTTACAGGGAACCTGCAGCAACACTCATATCTATTATATTATAAATACAATGAAACACAAGGTACGCAATGAAATTATTCAATTCCCCAAAGCAACTGTTTCGCGAAGCAATCATGATTATTATGGTAATTGAAGTTTATAATTGCCCACTTGGCAGACAAACGTTTACAAGCAGTCGCTGGAGACGCCAAATGCGCGGAATCACACGCGCATATTTACACGACCTGCACGCGCATACGATCACCACACAACCGTCACATATACACACGCATTCACGTGCACGAGTGAGGAACAGAACACATACGCGCGCATGCACGCACACGCTAATGCGTGTGCGCACGCAAATCACATAAACGCGGATGTATGAATACACAGGCGCGCGCTAACGCACGCCCGCACACAACACGTACAGACACGCTTCATACGATTATAGTTTATACTCTGTTTTATCTAATACTGCAAATTGATACCACATCAAACTAGTCCAGGCCAGGTGCGCGCTAAATTTTTGCAGTGTGTACACGCTATCCCGGGCTAAATGCGCGCTAGTCCGGACTAATACCCCGTACAGACTGCAAAATTTGATATGGTATTAAACTGGTGCGCCAGGCGCGCGCCAAATCGCAGCGTATAGACTGCATATTTGATACTACATTGAATGAGTCATCAGTTTTAAGTTCAGCGGGTGCAGGCAGCGGGTACAATTACGTGACCTATATAAGGCTATCCGCATGCGTAATGCGATTTAGCACCGGGTCTGGCTCGCGTGTTGCGTACAGACACAGCTTAGTGTGGGATAACTTATCCCGGGCCAGGCCCTCCTTCATTTGGGGGGCCAAATTGGTGCGGGATAGCGTGTACACAGTGCAAAAATTTGGCGCCCGTTAGACCCGCACTAGTTTAATACAATATCAAATTTGCAGTTTGTACGGGGTATTATTGGGTATTAAGCCTGTACAGGGTATTTAGCACCACGACTGGGGTTGGGCCAGGCACGCTTCGAAGCGTGCTGTTATTCCGTACTAAGTTAGCCCGCGCTAAATTGTGTCTGTACGCAATCCGGGGCCAGGCGCGGGCTTAATTGCATAGGCAGGCATAGGCGCATGCGCATAGCCTTGTTTTGGTCGCATAAAAGTACCGTAGCGTGTGAAATTGTGTCTGCAATTTTGCTTTTGATATACATATCATTAGAATATAATTACAACTTGGTCAGAAGAATCAATCCAGAGAGACCGGATACAAGATGGCCTTGCGCAAAAGATGCGTTGTTCCCCGACCTATTACTCTGTTACGGTAAACCCACAATTAGATACCCACCGACACCCTATGCCTCTCCCCGAGGATCTCATGAGGAAACTGGGTGGAGGACACGGTTTCACTAAACTCGACCTGGCGGATGCTTACAACCAGATAAAGCTCGCTCCTGAAAGCCAGAAAAGGCTAGCCCTCAGTACACACCGAGGCGTACTGCTTCAACTTCGGCTGCCGTTCGGCATCAGTTCGGCACCAGGTTATTTCCAAGAGATCATGGAACAGCTCACCAGTGATCTACAGGGAGTGGCAGTCTACCTAGACGACTTTCTTGTCAGTGGTGCCAATGCTCAAGAGCATCTCCAAAATCTACGCGCATTGCTTCAACGCTTAGAAGAGAAAGGGCTACGATGTCGCATGGAGAAGTGCTCATTCGCTCAACCCGCAGTTGAGTATCTGGGCCACAAGCTTTCCCAAAAGGGGATTGAGAAGGGGGCTAGCTAAGGACAACGCGGTTATCAAGATGCCGCCACCGGAAAACGTTTCCGGCCTGCGTTCATTCTTGGGGTCTGTGCAGTTCTATGGCAAGTTTATCCCTAACCTAGCCACTCTCACCGAGCCTCTCTATCGACTGACCAAGAAGGACATACCATGGAACTGAGGCAGTAGTGAGCAAGCGACTTTTCAGCAGCTGAAACAGGTGCTTTGCACGGATTCAGTGCTGGCGCATTTTGACCCATCCCTGCCGATTGGGGTGTCATGCGATGCATCAGAAGTTGGCATTGGCTGTGTTGTTTCACCGCTATCGTGAAGGCAGTGAGCACCCAATTGCTAACGTATCCAAGACGCTGACAGATACACAGCGCCGCTATAGCCAAGTTCAGAAGGAAGCACTAGCTGTCATTTTTGTGCTAAAGAAGTTTCACCAGTTTCTGTACGGTCAAAATTTTATTTTGGTTACAGACCATAAGCCGTTGCTAGCGCTGTTCGGGCCAACCAAAGAAACGCCAATGCTGGCGGCCAATCGTTTGGCTCGCTGGGCTTTGATGCTTAGCCAGTACGACTACTCAATAGAATATAGAAAGACGTCAGACCACGGGAACGCCGATGCGCTCAGTCGCCTGCCAGTGGGACCTGACGTCATCTTTGATGGGGAGGAAAGTGAGGCAGATGTTGGAACTGTCTGCATTATTAAAAAGGTGAGCCTACAGCTACAGCCAACGGACCCTGGTGTCGTGGGAAAGCAATCAGGCAAGGATCCTGTGATTGCAACGGTGATGCGTCATACCCGTGAGGGATGGCCACCCGAGGATTCATGTTGAATGTGGAGAGCAATGAGTGCTATTCAGTCAGAGACTTCAGGAAGCTGGCGGATTCACTGTCGACAGCCCATGGGTGTCTGCTATATGGTTCCAGAGTAGTCATCCCTGAGAGTCTGCATCAGCAAGTGCTTCAATTGCTGCATTTGGGACACTTCGGGATACAGCGGATGAAGCAGCTCGCACGCACAGCGGTATATTGGCCTAGGATCGACACTGACATTGCAGAGCTGTGTCACAACTGCACTGCCTGCGCAGAACACCAGAATAAACCAGCAAAGCCGGCCAATCATCCGTGGATGCTGCCAGAGAAACCCTGGAGTAGAATACACCTGGACCATGCCATAAATTTCCTAGGAAGCAACTGGCTGGTCATGATCGATGCCTACTCCAAATACCCATGTATACACGCGACAAACTCTACATCGACAAAGGCAACCATTGACCTACTGGAACAAGACTTCGCTCACTTCGGATATCCACACACGATTGTGACCGACAATGCCACTACGTTCATGTCGGAGGAGTTCCAGGCTTGGTGTCGCGAACGAGGCATCACTCACTTAACAGGAGCCCCTTATCACCCAGCCACGAATGGAGCTGCAGAACGCCTGGTCCAGACTTTCAAGCAAGGACTCAGAAAGTCGACGCTGGCACCAAAAGTTGCCCTGCAGCAATTCCTGATGCAGTACCGACGTACACCTTTAGCGGAAGGGTTTTCGCCAAGTGAGCTACTCAATGGCCGACAGATCAGGTGCCAGATCGATTCTCTATTGCCTTCTCCTGCGCATTGGGCACAGGGAAAACAGGCTAAAGAGGCAACCAAATCACAGCACGGTGAGACAAGTCGCATCGTTACTAGACTAGTGCATGCCTACTCACTAGGTGCTCCATGTTATGCACTTTACTGCGGCCC
The DNA here is from genome assembly GCF_000485595.1 of Priapulus caudatus. Lineage (NCBI taxonomy): Eukaryota > Metazoa > Priapulida > Priapulimorpha > Priapulimorphida > Priapulidae > Priapulus > Priapulus caudatus. Next base: position 96,278 of record NW_014578017.1, on the reverse strand, counting down.
GCGGCGAGACAGAGACCCAAGATGGGTCCCGGCGGTTATCACTAAGGTACATGGTGCCCGCAGCGTCAACGTGCGTGTCTACCCCAGAGGACCAGTGTGGCGTAGGCACATTGAACAGCTTCGCCCTCGCTATGGGGTTGAAGAGGACACGGATCCCGGAGAGACCCCCGAGTTATCAGTTCCGGGCTATCCGCAACTCCGCCTATCCACCCGAAAGGACAGGACGGTTACCCACGTGGAGACACACCGAATCCTGAGTCATCAACGTCACGTGTAACCCAACCGAACCGAACGAAGCGTCGCAATCCGCGCCTTCCAGTAGGTGACGAATACGGGCCAGATCATCCGAGACGTTCCAGTCGACAGCCGAAGCCGCGGACCAAGGCTTATCTATAGGCTATACCCCCTTTCGCCTCTCGGTGGGCTCGAGGCTGGTGGGGAGGTGTGACATTATTGTATCATTTTCCCATATTAGGCCCAATAGGTGGCGCTATATTATTTCTACGCACACATACATACACACGCCCACACGCGCGCGCGCACACACGTTTTTTATAATATTTTTTGTAATATGAATAAAGAGTGGGTTTTATCACTATTAGATTCATACTAGAGTGCTTATTAAATACAGAAACATAAGCTGTAAATAAACTTGCCTGTTGCTATGCCCAGAGTCGACAAGCAGTTGGTGGTTGTGTTAAGGAACGCACAGAGTAATTTACCCGAGGTTCCAGGTTTAATGGAAATGTTGAGCATGATAGGCTCATCCAAATTGTTCACTTCCACTTCCTCGCCTATAGAAGTACAGACATTAAAAAAAACACAGAATTTCAATGATGATTACAATGATACCCAAAGTCAATAAATCATGCAAGGAAACTACTACTACTAATATATATATATATATATATATATACATATACATATATAATATTATATATATAACTATTCATCACTCCGGGGTCTTGGAATGAGCAGTGTGTGAACCACTCTAAAGTACTGAAGGGAACGATGTCATACGTGCAGAAAATGTGGGCAGTGTGAAACTCGGGGACTTCAGTATTGAATACTGAACAAGTAGCGCCGTATGGTGTCCACTTGTACACGAAATTGTATTGTATGAAAAATCATGTGGATATATAGCGTATAAATCTATAGAATTGAAATGCATAGGAAAACTATTATAGAAAACTGTTTGCAGGGAAACTATTATATTTCATTTATATAACCCTAACCGCTATAATGCGGATTTTCTTCATGAATAGATAGTGTAACTGCCCTTGTACCAGGAAAGATTGCATGTAAATTGCGTATCTGTCAAATAAAATCCCATAGCACTGGACTCACGAGCATATATACATATATATATATATATATATGTATATATATATATAATATATATATATATATACATATATATATATAATATATACATATATATATATAACTATTCATCACCCGGGGGCTTGGTCACTTACGGACGAAATTGTATCATATGAAATATCCTGTTTTAGATAAGATGATATATCCGGTGAGTTCCCCTCTTCCAGGGTGTTTTCTGATAATACTACCTCACCTTGCTTGAGCGCTTGGTAGCGGTGTAAGCTGCGGTTGGACTGGTTCTCAAACGTGTGGTTTTCTGCTATGGTCCTGCGCATCTTTGAGCATCTGGAGCTCCGTGGGGGCCAGGATGACAGTCTCCCGCCAGTAGCTTGTTTCGGGCGGACTTGTAGGGGCGCCTGGAGTTCCTGATCCGTGGCTAACGCAGATATAGGGGGCCACGGGGCCGGCCATATTGCGGGGTAGCGACGGGGTGCGGGTTCCATACTGCTACGGACCCGTGTTGGTCGGCGAAGCGACAACCTCCCTCCTGTCCGTGGAATGTTGCACCGCACTGATTCGGGTATCTGTTAGGGGGCACCCATGGTAGTTGCGTCACGTGTGTTTTCTAGCCGGCTGGTACCGCGATACTCACCCACGGGCATTCAGAATTATTACCCTTGTCGGAACGAATTTGGGGTTAGTTCCCCATTAGTGTCGGAGTTTACAGGATGGCAGGGGAAGGCCAGTACGGTTTATTCACCGAAGTGTGTGCGTCATATGGTGTGAGTTACTCGTTTCAGGGGGATAAGAATGAGTACGGCAGATGACGGATTCGACCACCGCGAGGCGGAGCAAGGTGAGTTGCACCAAGCACTGTGGTCTTGTGACTCACCAACAATCTCGCGATTGCGCGGACGTGAGCAGTGAGATGACTAATGGTGTATCTTCTCCATGGTTTGTTTCAGTGGTTACCGTGGGACGATATGTCCGGTGTGATATGTCAGGTCGACCTCCCGGAGAAAGCGCTCCGCGGTCGTCGAGACAACTCGTCCGGGAGTGCGACTCCCATCGTGAAAGGGCAGTGCCCTGCACCAGGGGTTCGGGACGGCCTGCGGGAGCCACCCCACCCTGGTCCCCGGCAAGAGGGAGTCGGGCCCGCCCCGGTGGATAGGGGGCGGGGCAGGAAGGTGCGGAGAGCGGGCGCGTGTGTGCAAGGGTTCCCCCGTGCTTGGCGCCGCCGCACGTGCAGAGGCGCTCCCCCACCAAGGCGCAAATCCTGAGGGGGGCAGGCCCGTTCCCTGCGGAACGAGGCATGGCACTGGTGTGTCTGGTGCGGCGTGCCGACCTAGCACGTGGTCGATCACCACGCCGAGCATCATCGGCAGGAGTGCTTGGTCTCCCAGTGCCCGGTCCCGGTCCCGGGACAAGGCCTACCCAGGCGCGGTGCTCTACCACCTGTCACACCACCTGGCGGCGGACCATCGCCTAGGTCGGGTCTACAGGATGGGCACCGACGGGAGGTGGCTGGAGCGACACACCCGTACCCCCGAGTACAGGGAGTGCGCGAAGGGCTACCTCCGGGAGAAGACGGCGCTGGGGCAGAGCGACCAGAAGGTGGCGCCGGCGTCACCAGCAACCGGCCGAGCCATTCTGCGCTCGGCGCATAGGGATGGCCGAGCCTACGCACAGGTAGTGGCTGGCACTCCGCCCAGGCCTGTGCCTGTAGCCGCGCCCCGGCCCTCCCTGAAGCGGGGGCCGCCCAGCGCTGCGCCTCGGAAGGCAAAAGTGCACGCTGCTGGTGTAGCGCTGCCTGCCACGGGGCGCACAACGCCGACCGCCACGAAGCGCGCAACGTCGACCGCCACGAAGCGCGCAACGTCAACCGCCACGAAGCGCACAACGTCGACTGCCACGGAGCGCGCGACGTCGGCTGCAGCGAAGCGCGCACCGTCGACTCGGACAGAGTGTGCGGCATTGGCAGCAACAGCAACAAAGCGCGCGGCGTCGACGGGGGCAAAGCGCGCGGCGTCGACAGGGATGAAGCATGCGGCATCAATGGGGGCGAGGCGTGCGGCTAGACGGACGGCAGCGACGGCGAGACAAGCGTCAACTGCGGCGACACCGGCCCCCTCAGCTGCGTCGGCTCGGGCGCCCCCGGAGTCGTCCGCGTCGGCGTCCAAGTCGCCGGAAGTGGCTGGATTGCGGGTGGCCGCCCTGGTGGCAGAGCCGGTGCCCTCCGAGCACTTTCCAAACAGCGACCGGGCCGTGTTCCGGCATTTCTGCGATATGTGGGCGAACCTGCCGGAAGAGGAGCTCGGGGACTGGGACTGTCCGGCGCTCAGTAGTGCAGACGGCGCACCAGCACCAGAGCTCATGCACCAGATGGGCGTCGTGCAGCTGCACCAGGCCGTTGTCAGGGGTTGCACCCACCAGCGCCTCGCGTGCCGGGTTGAGTGTGCGGCTATAGCTCATGTTCCGAAAACCAACAAAATAGAACCGAGGTCCTATTCCATTATTCCATGCACCATTATTCAGGCAAAAAGCCTGCTTTGAACACTCTAATTTTTTCAAAGTAAACGTTCCGGCAACCCGAGTCACTCAGTCAAGAGCAACAAAGATAGACCGGGAGGTAAAGGCCAGGACAGGCAGTAACCATCGCTAGATGGACCACCAGCCTAAGCCCCAGATCCAACTACGAGCTTTTTAACTGCAACAACTTTAATATACGCTATTGAAGCTGGAATTACCGCGGCTGCTGGCACCAGACTTGCCCTCCAATAGATCCTCGTTAAATTACACACATCTTTACTAATGTATGAATTGAATTCGAACGGAATGCGCAAAATATATAACATTGACATTTAAATATACATAGCGTAGCAACGTTATTTCCAACGGAATACAGCATTTGCATGGATATTAATCAAGCAGTAATTAAATATAATAAAATTTTAATTTAACCCTAACAATTGTTGTTGCGTGTGATGGATCATAACAATGCGGACATTTGTGCATCGACCTTAATACAATATGACAACTTATATCAACGTATTGGTAGTAGTCAGAAATATTAAATGGGGGCTAACATGACACATGGATGGCTCATTAAATAACGCGATCGTTAATAAAATAATGGTAACATATGACAATATAGTTGATGCATTCCTTTTTCATGCACGATGACTTCACTTATCACTTTCAAGCGACAATGTTTATTATTAAAGAAAATTGTTAAGCATAATAGGCGCGCTGTTTGGAAATGTCATAGGCCTATATGACAAATATTGGTATTCTATTATGAAACATCGAGAAAAAGTAATAACACATCTGAGATATAAATTTCTGATCTTGAACTTTATTGCAGGAAAAACACTACCAGCATTAAATTTTGTCACAACGCGCATGACCGATAAATAAAATGTGAAAAATAATGTCAAACTAATATAGCAGGAGCTAATCAGTAGTGTTGCTCGATTGCTTACTATACTTGAACCAAACTGACAAATAGCAGCAACAAGTCCACGCAAAAAGCTAAACATAAACAAAAAACAATAAATTATACAGCATAATCATTATACAAGGCGTTATCTTTACCTCTTCTACTTCATTACTCGCGTGCTAACATATCGCTGGTTTGCTCACCTGTTTTCAATTTTACTTAAATTTATTTATTTAAATTTATTTAATTATTAACAAAATTATTTATTTATTTATTTATTTATTTGTTTAATACTGAACTTAAATTTAAACTAAATAATACCACATTTAGATTTACTCTATAAGCTAAAAACTATTTATGCGAAACAAAGTAGATAACGTAAAATAATGACAATGAATAACACTATTCAACGATTTTTAGTTAATGGTTATAAACTCGCAAGCCATACAGCGCCTTGTCATGTTATATTTTAATGGATATGTCATATGTGATACTAGTTCATAGATAAAAGTGAGACCGACAACCAGATAAACGATGATTACATTTTATCACAGTATTATATGATGAGGCACTGATTTTGATAGCGTTGTGGTTTGAGCGTGGTGACAATGTGATTACTACCTGTTCCACCTTCTGACAAATATTGGTGACACGTTATGGATTTATCAATATATACGATCACGCTAACAATAATAAGCTCTAAAAAGTATCTGTAAACTATTGTGTAACTCTATATGAGGTACCATTTGCGGGATCACAAGACTTAATTACCTCTTCGAGAACAATTTATTTAGCCTATGATATAAATAACGAGATCATGCCTCTAACAAACTATAAACCAGTGCCGTAACTAGCAATGGGAGTGGCCAGGGGGAAGCTGCATCCGCCTAAATACAACCAAAATTGTATAAGTCTTGTCATTAAAAAAAATCTACATTAAATATTGACTTTAGTGTTTAAGTTTTTGCGCTATACGATTGTGGTAATATACTCGGCCTCAGAATGCGCTGGAATGTGTTATTTTCAATATGGAAATTAAATAATTTCCCGGGAAAATCATGCCTGAAACCCCTTAGACCATTTCCCCATGCACAAAATAGACAGCTACGTTTCTGTAAACTTTACAAAATATTACATATGATTCTAAATATTATCACACGTTTAATTATCCAAAGATAATCTTTCAATGATAGTCATTGCTTTCTTCTAGAACCCTTCACAGATAACATTGCATAGCAGATATAGCCACATGTCAATTTCCGAAAATAAGTTTTCGGAAAACAATTCCATTAAAATAGTTACTATTTTAACACGCCATATAACGCTAAACAACGCCATATAATATATACTATTTAAAAATATGAATATTTGATGATGAAATTTAAGATGAACAGGAATTGCAAATAAACTGTATTTTTAGTTCAGACATGAACATTATATTACATTTGAGCATGTACCCCCGCGCGCACACACGCGTACACTCGCACGATGCACACACAGACATGCATACACACACCTACATTTGCGCACCAACCCGTGTGCGCATGCACGCACGCACGTACACGCACGCGTACGATTAATGTTAAGTAATATATATTTCAAAAACACATTTCTATTAAAATGTTTAATGCTCTTAGCAAATCATCATTTCAAAAAGTACATATCACACCAAACATTATATGACTACACTGAGTTTATCGATATAAACTATGATGAGATATGTTAGATTATATCAAGAGCTAATAATACCTAGAGTGTACAACGGAAAAACGGTAATATAGTGTTATTTCACGACAGCATTATTCTACTTTGCCTGCGAGTCTAGAATAATTTTATGGTATTGCATTAAACAGAATTCTTTGTTCTCTAAAACAAGACCAACCGCTTGTCAATACAATACTCCTAGGCTGAGATATTGGCTCCTAAACCTCTCCTCCCACATGCCTCACGCCGCCTCGCATCCAGCTTATTCAGCAACCTAAACGCCCCTAAGCATTTTGGCTCTCGATTTCCGTCACCGCTTGGAGCGCTGATAATTGATGTCACATGCCCAAATTTGGTACTCTTACTACACCATATAGTAACTGAGCTGCGTTGTAGAGACTTAATTTAGAAAACATTGCCGGCTCCATCATGACGGACATTAGCGATGCTAGGAAAGATAATGAGAGATAAGGGCATAGGCGATGCCCCCGAAAGTCACCTATGATAACCGAAACGCCGTTCATTCAGAAAGTTATAGCGGAAAAACCGAACTCTCACGAAGCAACCTTAGGGCAACCTTAGGGGCGTTTAGGTTGCTGAATAAGCTGGATGTGAGGCGGCGTGAGGCATGTGGGAGGGGAGGTTTAGGAGCCTATATCTCAGCCTAGGAGTATCATATTGACAAGCGGTTGGTCTTGTTTTAGAGAGCAAAGAATTCTGCTTAAAGCAAATTATTCTAGACTTGCAGACAAAGTAGAATAATCATGTCGTGAAATAGCACTAATTTCCCGTTTTCCGTTGTACACTCTAAGTATTATTAGCTCTTGATTATATTTATATATTTGATATATATGATGATTATATATATAACTAGAGCACTCGAAGAGCGCAGACCTCCGCCAAGGCAGCTGAATTCTCTCACTGTGAAAGTTTTAATTAAATAATTAATAACATAATTAATTGGATCCGGATCACCACCAAAATGTAATGAATTTTAAGTTACCCCATTTCTGACCTATCCTGAAAATTTTATTAATTAATTAATTAATTAATAAATTAATTAAATCCGGATCACCACCAAAATGTAATCAGTTCTAAGTTAGCCCATTTCTGACCTATCCTGAAAATTTTATGACAATCCGTCCATAACTTTTTCAGTTAGGCTGTTCTTTTACACAAACCCAGAAACCAACAAACACACGCCGGTGAAAACATAACCTCCTGCCAACCCCTTGGCGGAGGTAATTATATATATATATATATATATATATATATATCGTTTATATGTTACTTAATATAGACAACATAAAGTCTAATTAAATGAAACACCAGTGAGCCTAAAAGTACTTTTAATTACTTTTTTTATATTAAATTTTTCATTCTTGACTTTTATACTTTAATATTTTTGACCCAATGTAGGCCTACATCTAAGTCTAGAAATAGAAATTGCAAAGATAAGAACAAAAAACTTCGTTTTCAACTATTACCAGGGCACAGGGTTTCAAGCTGGCCAGTCTATTTTAATTGCTGATATCCTACTAAATAATTTTTTAGAAGTTTAAAACCGTTATTATAGTAAACGCCACCGATTATTTCACGTAGTTGACTCTTCTGGTACCTTGTAAATCTGGTACCTTTACATGCCGTGTCGTAAGCAAGGAATCAGAAGTGCCGTACGCTTAGATTTGAACCTTTCCGCATTTTGGCCCTAACAGCAGAGGGCTGACGCAACTGGTAATCACGCAGATCTTCCGCTGATGATATGCGCATGGACTTGCTTTTATGTTTCTTGACCAGAAGAACAATTACCACGGCCAGTATTACAATTACAACAAACACAATGGCGAGCACAATGGCGATCGTAACTCCAGTTGCTACAAAAGAAGTAAAACGAGATGCATGGCTTTATGAGTAGTATACAGTAATTTTTGTGCACGCGGGCTCGAGTGCGTGCGTATGTACATGCGCGCGCGTGTGCAGGCGTGTGCGAGCGTGCGCGCGTCTGCGTACGTGTTTATGTGCATGTCTGTTGCAAGTCGGTCTAGATCCGCATATGTATTCTAGTTGACTCGACGCTTTCCTATATTGATTTTCTAAGTATATAAATGTCAGTCAAAGTACAATCACAAAATGTTAAAACATACAAATTCATGGACACGCAAGCAAATGAATCACTTTCATAATAATGACATGTAACAACTCGTTACCAAGATACACATCTCTTTTATATGAGGATCTGTGAACACAAAATAATTTTTTTTTTGGCTTTGTTAAGAATCCAGTACTAAAAAATGTAACTTTGCCTGTCGATTATTATTTTTGGAAATGAGTACTTACCCTGTGTGTTGCTCTCTAATTCTTCTGAAAAACAACAACCGTATTTCAGTTATCGCGGTTATAAGAGCCTAGCGGCTATATTTGTTCTGCTTGGCCTCGTCGCTTCTTCGACCTCGTAATTTCCTGACCTCATAGTAATATAACAATAATTATTAGTTAATATTTCAAAGCCCATAACCACCACCCCAACAGCAGCATCCCGACCAGCGCCACCGCAACCGATGGCGCCATCACCGCCACTCTACGCTATAGAGTCATCTACGCTACTCTGCCACACCGCCGCCGTATACCCGTACAGCTTCATCAGCTGCTCTGCTGCTACGGTCACTATTGATGCTTTTGTTATTAATGCAGCTGTCGCTTTTCTGCTTCAGCTAGCTATTGATGGTATTGCTGGAGCTCATAGGGTCTATGTCCCCCAGGGTACTACCGGAACGTACCCTGGGTACCGTCCGGTATACCGGAACGTACTCTGGTAACTATCTAAAATGGTTAGAGTTAGAGTTAGGGTTAGGGTTAGGGTTAGGGAGTAGGCGCGGTACGGTCCAGCATATTATATAGTTACCAGGGTACGTTCCGGCAGTACCCTGGGGGACATAGACCCTCTCAGCATTGCTGGAATCCGCACCATACTATCCACCAGCCACGGTCATCGCCACCACCGATACCACTACGATACTACTGAACTATTAACACCACTAAATATTATTCTACTTACCTAGTGTGGGAGATGTGCTAATCACGAACTCTGTGAGATGACTTGAGTTACATTGCTGTGTCAAATTCAGGAGTTTGCCTAAACGTTACACGAGTTGTTAACTTAGGAAAGAATATATAATATATGCAATTAAAAATTTAAGATTTACGTTAGGTAATCCTAATTAAGTGTGCGTACTTTCATTTTAAACTACTAATTAAAGGCACGCGTAGACAAACCCTCACACACGCACACACACACGCACACGCACACGCACACGCACACGCACACACTCACGCACACACACACACGCGCGCGCGCACACACACGCGCACACACACACACAGGCACACAAACACACACACACACACACACACACAC